>NW_018406412.1:64898-215949 GCF_002113885.1 Mizuhopecten yessoensis
AACCCAGCTTTCTTGGAGACCATAGCTGATCGTAGTTACAAGCTAGTTGATCGTAGTTACAACCTAGTTAATCGTAGTTACATAGATATAAGCTCGTTGCTCGTATTTACAAGCTTTAATTTATCGTAGCTACGAGCTAACNGCTACGAGCTAGCTGATCGTAGTTACAAGCTAGTTGATAATAGTAACATGCTAGTTGATAGTGATTACAAGTTAATTGATCGTATTTACAAGCTATAGTTGATCGTATTTACAAGCTTTAATTTATCGTAGCTACGAGCTAGTTGATCGTAGTTACAAGCTAGTTGATAATAGTAGCATGCTAGTTGATAGTAATTACAAATTAATTGATCGTATTTACAAGCTAGTTGATCGTAGCTACAAGCTAGATGATAATAGCAACATGCTAGTATAATATTTACAAGCTAAATTATTGAACTTATAAGCTAGCTGGTCGTAGTAACAAACTAGTTGATCGTAGTTACAAGCTAGTTGATCTTAGCTACAAGCTAGTTGATCGAATTACAAGCTTGTGGATCTTAGTTAAAAGCTTGTTGATCGTAACTACAAGCTATAGTTGATCGAAGTTACAAGCTAGTTGATCGTAGTTTCAAGCTGGTTGGTCCTAGTTACAAGCTAGTTGATAATAGTAGCATGCTAGTTGATAGTAATTACAAGTTAATTGATCGTATTTTCAAGCTAGTTGATCGTAGCTACGAGCTAGATGATAATAGCAACATGCTAGTATAGTATTTACAAGCTAATTTATTGTACTTATAAGCTAGCTGGTCGTAGTAACAAACTAGTTGATCGTAGTTACAAGCTAGTTGATCATAGCTACAAGCTAGTTGATCGAATTACAAGCTTGTTAATCGAAGTTAAAAGCTTGTTGATCGTAACAACAAGCTATAGTTGATCGAAGTAACAAGCTTGTCGAATGTAGCTACAAGCTAGTTGATCGTTGCTGTCAGCTAGTTAATCTTAGTTAAAAGCTAGTTGATCGTAGTTAGAAGCTAGTTGATCGTAGGTACACGCTAGTTGATCGTAGTTGTAAGCTAGTTGACCGTAGTTACAATCTAGTTGATCTTAGCTACAAGCTAGTTGATCGTAGCTACACGCTAGTTGATCGTAGTTACACGCTAGTTGATCGTAGTTACAAGCTAGTTGATCGTAATTACAAGCTAGTTGATCGTAGCTACAAGCTAGTTGATCGTAGCTACAAGCTAGTTGATCGTAGTTACAACCTAGTTGATCGTAGTTACAAGCAAGTTGATCGAAGTTTCAACCTAGTTAAACGTAGCAACATAGATATCAGCTCGTTGTGCTTATTTACAAGCGTTAATTTATCGTAGCTACGAGCTAGTTTATCGTAGTTACAAGCTAGTTGGTCGTCGCTACAAAATATTTAATAGTAGTTACAAGCTACACGCTAGTTGATTGTAGTTACAAGCTAGTTGATCGTAGTTACAACCAAGTTGATCGAAGTTTCAACCTAGTTAAACGTAGTAACATAGATATCAGCTCGTTGCTCGTATTTACAAGCTTTAATTTATCGTAGCTACGAGCTAGTTGATCGTAGTTACAAGCTAGTTGATAATAGTAACATGCTAGTTGATAGTGATTACAAGTTAATTGATCGTATTTACAAGCTATAGTTGATCGTAGTTAAAAGCTAGCTGATCGTAGCTACAAACTATTTAATAGTAGTTACAAGCTACACTCTAGTTGATCGTAGTAAAAAGCTTGTCGAATGTAGCTACAAGCTAGTTGATCGTTGCTGCAAGCTAGTTGATCTGAGTTGTAAGCTAGTTGATCGTAGGTGTAAGCTAGTTGATCGTAGCTACAAGTTAGTTGATCTTAGCTACAAGATAGTTGATCGTAGTTAGAAGCTAGTTGATCGTAGTTACAAGCTCCATTGTAGTTGATCGTAGTTACAAGATAGTTGATCGTAGCTACAAGCTAGTTGATCGTAGCTAAAAGCTAGTTGATAATAGTAACATGCTAATTGATCGTACATGTAAGAACGAGGTAGCAACTCGTAGTTACAACCTAGTTTATACGATGTACATGTAGTAAGTCGCATTTACAATCAAGTTTATCGTAATTACGAGGTAGTTAGTCGCATTTTTCAAAACGGTTTATCATAGTTACGAGGTAGTAAGTCGTCGTTACAAGCTAGTTAGTCGTAAATACAATGTAGATAGTCGCATTTTTCAAAATGGTTTATCATAATTACGAGGTAGTAAGTCGTCGTTACAAGCTAGTTACTCGTAAATACGATGTAGCTAGTCTTTATAACAATCGAGTTTATCGTAATTACAAGGTTGTAAGTCGCATTATTGTAACGTTATTACGAGGTAGTAGTCGTCGTTACAGGCTATTTACTCGTAATTACAGATAGCGTCATGAAAAGTAACGTCATACCTGATTGGCTAATCAAAAACTTAAGTCTAAGATTTATTAAAACGACGTCACAACAAGGCAGCGCCATATTGAATTGATAACAAAACGCGATTCTGCATCTTGCTGCTATTATCTGGTAAGATTTCGCTGCCCGTTGTCGCCGTGGATGATAGTAACTTAAACTTAACTTAATTCCCAAACAAAAATGTATCGACTGAGTAATTTTGTAAATACATAATATGTAGCAAAAGTGTACCAAAACAACCTATTATTTTACTGTCGCTTCATTTGAACATAAAATTGAAAATCGACGCAATTAATATTGAGTACGACTATTATTGGACAAAACTTTAAGTAATAACGGCCAATATTAGATGACACACATTTCCCCTACATTCTCATTGGTTGGATCATAACGAGGTCGCCGTGGATGATAGTGACGCGGTCTTACTATTTTTGGAAACAACATGTCAATCTCTATTTTACGACATCTTTTCAAATTGTAACTTCGCATTGCTTTCTTTCAAATGCAGAACTTTTTTTCCGTACACTTTTAATAGGTTCCATCTTTTCTAGTGATTAAATCCATTATTTGCGTCTGATATAACTTAAAGTAAAAACCTCTTCTTTTGGTTTAACTCATTCCTCCCCGAAATTTCATAATGGACTATTCCAACCTTTGAATTGGAAGAGTTCAAGTGTGTCTTCATGGGTGAATGAGTTAAAACGATGGATTATTTTCAAATTATGTTTAAGGATCCCTGTCCAAGGCCAGGCAAAACACTAGATGTTCAGTTTGTTTGTGTTTTACGTCATTTTAACAGCTAGAGTTATTTAATGACGTGTTAGGGTTTTGTGGTGGAGGAAAGCCGGAGTTCCCGGAGAAAAAAACTAACGACCTACGGTCATTACCTGGCGACTGCCCCACGTAGGTCTCGAACCCGCGACCCAGTGGTGGAGGGCTAGCGATAGCAGAATGTCAGACGCCTTAACCTCTTCGACACCGCGGCCCCAACTAGAAAAAATCCACTAACATTTTTCGACACAAACAGCAACTTCGCTTTGATCCGGATACTGCAGTGCGTCCGGTCTACAATCTAGTTGATTGTAGTTACAAGCTGGTTGAAAGTAGTAACAAGCTAGTTGATCATAGTAGCAAGCTATAGTTGATCGTAGCTACAACCTAGTTGATCGTAGTTACATAAATGTAAGCTCGTTGATTGTAGTTACAAGATAGTTGATCGTATTCACAAGCTTTAATTTATCGTAGCTACGACCTAGTTGATAATAGTAACATGCTAGTTGATAGTTGTTACACGTTAATTGATCTTATTTACAAGCTAGTTGATGTACTTACAAGCTAGTTGATCGTAGCTACAAGCTTGTTGATCGTAGCTACAAGCTTGTTGATCGTAGCTACAAGCTAGATGATAATAGCAACATGCTAGTATAGTAGTTACAAGCTACCGCTGTTTTATGGACCGCAATAAATATTAAAGGAATGTTTCGATGTTGTTCTTGAATATGGCAAAAACAAAGTCAATATATATCGTCCATGAAAAATGGCTGCTGCAGATCTAGACTGGTTTTCTGATTACGAAATTACGCATTCTACAATATCCCTTACATTCTGTGTTAAAGTGTGCAATGTGACTACGAACACTAATGTCCGTGTAAGGTCGGATCTTGATTGGTCGACATTTAGATATTGACCGATTTTGTTTAGATTTGGTATGCAGTTGTATTATGGCGTTGTTATCATTTTCTGAAGCATCATTGGCGTCTACAGGGTTAGTTTGGGCGCCTTATGTAACGGTCCCTGGTACAACTAGATATTGTTATACTTTATGATAAAATATCACATCTGCTTTAATATTCATGTAGTGTATAGAGTTCGTTTTTCTTTGCTCGTTAATGCTGACAATGCAAGTTAAAAAAACTTTCAATTGAGATTTAAAAAATCTGGTTTTGATACCCTCCCTATCTATTCCAACTATCGTTTATAAGGAAGTCCCGACATTTTAGTTTGTCCTTGCTTGGTCACGAGTATGGGTCTCGCTGGGTATAATAAAAAGCGCACTTTCGATGAAGATTTAGATTTGAAATTTGACGGAAAATATTAAAATTTTACAGACCATCATAAGCATCTGGGAGTAGTTTTTAATTCAAGCGCAAAGGTGGGGGGGGGGGGGGATCATATTAATTAATGCTATTTATAGTTGAGTAATGAAGAAAACTAACGTCTTACAAAGATTCAAATATTTGCTAAATAGGAATAGTGTTTTAAAAATGTATAAGTCATTGAATTGACCAGTTTTAAAATATGCTTGCGAATTATGGGATAGTTGTAGTAAATTTGAATCAGAAAAGTTAGAGCAAGCCTAAAGAGAAGGTGTCCGAATTATGTCCGCCCTTCCTTCATATGCCCGTATCGAAGATTTACATTTTGAAAAAGGTTTAGAAACTCTTTCAAATCATCAAAAACGTTTGGTTAGGTTTTAATTTGTTTAACGTCCTATAAACAGTTATGGTCATTTAAGGACAGAAGAAAACTTCAACTTTTATATAAAATGCATAACAACTTAAGTACAGATTTTTTAAACGATCTCCTGCCACCTACATGTACTATTGTAGAAAATAACATTTACACTCTTAAAAATAAAAGTGATTATAGAGTTCCTTTATATCGGTTTTCTCTTACCATTCTTTCCTTTATACCTTCCACTCTTCGTAGCTGGAACTCGATTTATCTGTCAGTTCGATTGCTGCCTTCTATATATTTATTTTGAAAAAACTCTCTGAATTCAAATGTACAACCATCCCCTCCTATCTACTTTAGTTTTGGAGAACATAAATTGAATGTTATACATAATTACTGAGGCACATTTGTAGTTTCCATTTGTACGGAATCCGGACCGGATTTGCGGTACGGAAAGAGTTAAGTAAGACCTTTATAGAGTTGATATTGTCGATAGTCCATTGACGTCAAACATCATGAGATTTGATCGATTGATCAAACTAAAGGCATATATTTGTGTCGATAGTATATTAGGTATAGTAACAGTTCGGGATATAGCGTCGTTTTGAAAATTTAAGACGCATTCCCTTTTAGTTAAGTACCATTTACCTTATTTATAAACTTTCTCAATTTACAAGTTTATATTGTAGGTACATGATCCCTTGGTACATTTTCTTTCTTTCTTGGTAATATGTCACCGATCGAAGATACAGCCAAACACCGCCATACATGCAATACCGCTTGGAAATTGGCGTTGAAATTAAATAAAATTTCGTTGACAAATAACACAAATGTGTTAACATTTTGTTTAAAAATTAGAATTTGGTGTAAAAAACATCAATATTTTGAAGTAAAAGAAAATGTTGAAAATATGGAAAAAAAGTTACAAAAGAGACCTGATGAAAAAAAATGTGTTGAACATTGTATCATAAACGATAAGAAATAAATATACAGGAATTTCAACCCAGTGACACACTCGTTTATTTGACAGCAAAGTACTTTTCCTGGCATAACCGGCTAGATCATACCACCTACCGGCAGAATGATAAATTCGCTACGTTTTTGTATCATTGGTTATCAGTATATATTTATTAGAATATAAAAGAAGTTGAGAACGACTTCAGAACAACTTGAGAACACAATTTCCAATTTCCAAGCATTTGGGAACGTATTTCTCAAAAAAGAACGTCTGCTTGCGCTATGGTGACGTCCTTAACCGGAAGTAGTATCCACACAAAAGTAATCCGCGTAAGAAAAAAGTCCGTCATAAACATACATATGAAGTTATGAAAACATATTGCGAGAATTCATCACCACGTAAACGTGCACATGGAAAAGCCAATGGCATAGGCTATTTCGATAAGACTACTTTTTAAATGAATTATAAAGTCGTTGATCATACTAAGTGACGTCATCGATCTTTATCAATTAAGACGGAAGCATATGTATTGTAAAATATTACCTCTGACCCTGTCGAACCCAAAGTCGCCATTCGTTGTATTCTGCTCTTGTGCCATGCGCATGTATGGTTAGTTTCAACACTGCGCGCGGTGAGACAAGAAGGCTTTGCACGCCTATGCTTAACATACATCTAAGTCAATATTACTTCAATATTTCTATATCAACATATTTAACATGTTTCGGAAAATTTATAACTTCAATGTTAACCGCAGTTTTTCCAACAGATTGCGAAACAGTTAGTGAACAGATTTTACAGGGGTAAACTTTACAAGCTGTCCTGTTGAAACTGAGATCAAGACAAAGTATGGTTGGCTAGCGCACTTGCCTTTCGCCATGTCGACCGGGGTACAATCAGACATGGTAAGGAACGGGGTTATCTTCCCGACTACATGGCTTTTTCCGCTTGGTCAAATTTTCTCCGACGAAAAGATTCCCTGTGTGTTTCCATCCTAGTCAACAAAAGTCATCTTAAAAGTAGAGAAAAAAATGTTTTGTTGTTGTAAAATAAGGTTTATTCCAAAAGATAAAACACAACTGATGAAATCGATCTGACAAAACCCCAAATGAGATAGATAGTTGGGGTGAGAAATCGTGCCGGTGAGAAAACGTGTCACCTATGCCCATATGTTATGCACAATTTCTCACCCGGGTGAGAAATCGTGTCGGGTGAGAAATCGTGTTACGAACGCAGCGATTTTGCACGATTTCTCACCCGGGTGAGAAATCGTGCCGTAAGTGGACCATCCTGGCCGATACCCTATCCAGGCGTCGTAAGCCGATGTTGACAGAGTGGCAGATGAAGCCCTCGATTTTCCGGTCGATTTGTCAGGATGAGGGCAGACCTGACATAAATTTGTTTGTCACAGCGGTAAACGGTCAGTTGCCGATGTGTCGACGGTCCGGCATGGATCATCAATCCGGATTCAATCCTGGTGCTGTTTTCAGCGCTGGTGAGGCCCATACGACATATCAAGACAGCAAAAGGCCATACACTGTGTCAGCTTAGTCGAAAACGAAAGCAGAATAAGGGAGCAAACGACAGAACGTCTCACTGTTATTCGAATCGTTTAACTTTTCAAATATTCTAAAATTAGAAACGACAAAGTTTACAAGAAGTAAGTAATAAGCGTCACTCGCTGGGTTCTTTCAGCTTCGCTCCACCCACCTCTGTAAGAATATTTAACTATAAAATCACAGAATTGAAGATAAAGTAAACAATGCACTACGACGGGAATCTCGTTATCTTTCCTACATGTTATCTTACAAGCACTACTTGTAACGGGGACCGTTACATAAGACCCCGCAACATAATAATTCGCATTGCCGTCATACCCTGACATACTAAGTTAGAGCAAATTCGGTAAAAGAGCGGTACCGATGGCACCACCTTGGTTTATACCCATAAATGTCAATCAATTAGAGGCCAAAGTCGACATGTTTGATAACCAATCTGAAAGTGAGGAACCTCGTTTGTGGCGATTGGCAAGACCAATCGGTAACTATTCTTCGACCTGCTTGTATGTACATCAAGTGAAACTTCTAACCTTATTGCCAAAGCATGCTGAAACAGGTCATTTCACATTAAACGTAGAATCTGAGAACTGTTGCACGTGATTTCAAGATTCTCAAAAATACCTCATTAAAGTAAAACCTCGATATAATGCCCCTCGTTTAATTTGCCATCTCACTAACCACCAATATGAATGACGGTTCATTTCTCTCTCTTTCTTAGCATTCCTTTATACATTTCCCTCAATTTATCGCCAAACCTTTTTATACACCCCTTTTTTGTGGACAGATGGTGGCAGTAAAACTAAGTTTAACTGCATGTAAAAGAAATTAAAAACAAGAAATACATAACTTTCATTATAAGGATGAAAGCCTTGATATGAATTCGAACATATTGATCCAGTAAAACCAGATCGTTTAAAGGGAGGTAACTCATACGTATGTATTAACATTGTTGAGTTGGAACGATAAAATCATTATAGTTCTTTTAGTTGAATGATAAAGAAAAGAACATTTGAAATACAAATGTTTCTTCGGAATTAGTGAAACTAATTGATTTACGTTTCGATTGTAGCTTGTCAACTCCTTCTTCATATACTTTGACAGAGTTTCCGGGTTCAAAACTTTGTTGTTGGTTGTGAGATACGTTGAGATCATTAATAAAGATTATCTGGCATCTTTTCCTAAAATCTAAACCGGAAACTTTTTTTTCCGATAATAATTTTCAGCTGAGGTACACTCCGCACTGGGCTGGGACTCCAGAAATGATTAAAGATTGTGTATTTTTTACTTTAACTGATGTTTCGAGAGTAATGTTAGACTTTCAGGGGTTTATATCGAATCTCGGCAAAAATACCATCCCCACAGATGGTATAGATGTCGAACAATCAACACCATCTAATTTCCTCAACATCAAAAATCACATTTTAGTGGATGTGAAATGCTTGGTATCGTTGGGAAATTAATTAATATGTTTCTCCTTGACTTGCGATCATTATATCTTTATTTAAACATATTTATTGCCCCAAATTTGAGCAGAGGATTAGGCACAAGTTATATCAACTTATCAACGCCTTTTCCTCTAATACAGTACATATTGATATTTACATGATAGCATTTAACAAGGCATACAAACTATATTTACAATTTTTTTTTTTTTACTTAAAACCTATTGCTGGATTTGATGAAAAGTTGCACATGTCTGAATGCTTCTGTATTGGTGTCTACGGACAGATTTTCATTCCCAGATAACAATAAACCAAAATTTACTGGATATATATTCAACGAGGTTATGTTTTGAAATAGCGTCATTCGTGCTGTATTAAAAACATTCTAAGAAAAAAATACCAACATCCTCACAGGAATGTCCACAAGCGCATGATGGATTATCAACAATCTTAACACGGAAGAAATCATTTTTCAAAGAGCTGCACTGATGCCTGAGTTTCGTATGTAATAAATTTAATTTGCGTTCGCCGAAATTATAATAAGATGGTGGAGACTAATTTGCACCACTGGATCTAGCAGATTTAAAAGTATTTAAAGATGGTAATGTTCTTATTGTATTGTCTAACGAATTCCAAGGACGTAAACTCGATGGCAGAAAAGAAGAGTTGCTTGAGGAGAGTCTGGAAGAAGAAATATTGTAATCATATTGGTTCCGTAAATTGTACCTATTGTTGTTACCCACTGTGTTTGGCAAAAGGGCCGTTATAAATAGCTGGGGGTTAAATTGTTTTTCATTTTATTTAAAATATCAAATTTTCGCCTTTTTCTCCTCTCTGATAATGTTTCTAAACCCGTTTCAAAATACAATGAATCATTACTTGTATAAGAAGGCAGATCTGTTATAACTCGAGCCGCCTCTCTTTGTGCTTTCTCTCATTTCTCGGATTCAAAAGCAGTGCAACCATCCCATAATTTACAGGCATATTCAAAAACTGGTAAAATGAAAGATTTTCAACAAGTATTTGAGATTTCGTAAAAAAATAATCTTTTTCATAACCGAACTATAAACTGCCTCAACCTGACTCCCCCATTTTCCATTGGAATTGAAATTTACTCCTAAATGTCTATGAACGTCTGTAAAATTTCAATTTTGCCCATCAAACATCAAATCCAAGTCATCGTCGATATCGTTTGCATTTGAAATAAAAAGAACGTCCGTTTTTTGAGGATTAAAAGAAACCAACCAACGTTTAGCCCACTGATTTAAAGATTCTAGGTCCTTGTTGAGAAAAGTCTGTATTTTATAGCATGAAAAAGCAGAATAAAGTAAGGATGTATCATCTGCAAATAACCTGGAGTACATCAGTAATATTATTAATATATAGCAAAAAGAGAAGCGGCCCGAGTATTGAACCCTGAGGTACAACCGCGTCAATATTACCTAGTTCCGAATATGAATTTCCAATAAAAACTTTCTGTTTGCGCTGGTGTAGATAATTTTCGAGCCAATGCAATAATTCCCCTGAAATTATCATAATATACACTATCGACGCTTAAACAATCAGAGCTACCGGCTGGTCTACGATCTATTCAGAAATTATTCATAAAAAAATGTAATCATGCTGTAAAAACAGCCAGTTTCCAATGCGCATGCGTAGTTGCAGTTTTTGGTAATGGTATGGGTATCCTTAAAATTTGCAATTCATGTTTCATATGTCGATCAATTTCATCCAAGTGAGGTACTGAAGCAGATTTTATTCGAAAACTTATAATTGAATACAATGTCTAGTCTTATCAAATTAGATCAAAATAAATACATAAATACATAGGTAACAACTGTGCCTACTATCTTTTTAAAGACATTTTTAGGTATTTTTATATAATTTCATAATCCCCAAAATGCTAGACTTGCTCATTTTTTATCATTAAACCTATAAAATAATAGACAACAGAAAAAAATGATGACGTAATAACCCGCAATATTTGGCGCGGTATTTGTAATTCTAGCTTCTGATTGGTTGGAATTGCTTGGCGATTGAATTACTGTGTAATGCTATGATTTGTGCAAAATATCTTGTTTTATTAGAATTTTTATAAATATTTATGCACAATGGACTAAAAAGCTTTCTCTGTGTTCATTAATTAAAACACAAGGAATGCAATGTGCATACTGCTTTTTCGGTATATACAGTACAACCTCTAAACTAACCCTAGAAGGGTACCTTTTAAATATGTAGGTTATTTGAGACTCCAGCGAAAATAATACTGTTTCAAGTAATAAGTTTACACGCCTATGTATAAAACCTCTCTACGTTTATTCGATCATTGTAACGGTATATTTAAAACCGAATGTACGGGTTTTATTTTCCTAATTATCTGTGCTTAGTTCTGGAATTTTAAACGTATACAATCCTCAATTTGTAATCTTCTTTACTGAATTCTAAATACCGAAACGCGTATCAATAAACACGGACCTAAACTAGTCTTATATATAAAGTTTGTAAACAATGTAAACATGTCGTCTACTTATCGATATATATATTTCTCTTTGTAGATTGGTCATTAAAAATGTAGATTTTTCCTTTCATTATGACACTACGCATGCGTGGAAAAGTATACCTAGGAGACGTAGCGGAGGGGATATCGTAGTTAAATTGTAAGTATAAAATGTAAAACTGGATACGTGGAGATAAAATACAGACAGAAATCTATATGCTGTCAAAATATGCTGTGTATTTCTTAAAATGTGTATCGTTGCCTGTGTTGATCCCTGTACCATGTATAGCATTGAACCTATAGAGACAACCTAAAGTGTTACTAAATTACATGTTAATACTTGTGTATCTATAGCTATACATGTAGAAATTGTAGATATCGGGGTTTTAATGTATATAAACGTGCGGCATTATATCGGGGTTCTAATGTATAGAAACGAGCGGCATTATATCGGGGTTCTAATGTATATAAACGAGCGGCATTATATCGAGATTCTAATGTATATAAACGAGCGGCATTATATCGGGGTTCTAATGTATATAAACGAGCGGCATTATATCGGTGTTCTTACTGTATATAAACGAGCGGCATTATATCGGGGTTCTAATGTATATAAACGAGCGGCATTATATCGGGGTTCTTACTGTTTATAAACCAGGGGCATTATATCGACGTTTTACTGTATACAAACGAGGGGCATGCTATCGAGATTAAGTGTATATAAACTAGGGGCATCCTATCCAGGTTTTAGTGTATATAGACGAGGGGAATTATACCGAGGTTTTAGTGTATATAGACGAGGGGAATTATACCGAGGTTTTAGTGCTAATACACATTGGATATAACATGAAAATTGAAGTGTACGATGGTCGTTTATCCCAGGTTTCACGTATGTTATTTTATTGACTATATGTAGTTAAATGGTAGAAATAGATTATTTTTAATAATTCTATAAAGTACTTATACATTTCTGGAAATGCCTCAAGCATTATCGTAGGATATGATTTTTTTTCTGAAATTATTAATTATTGATATAACCTGCCAAATATATTCCTCTATACTCTATATAAATAAGATTTTAAAAAAATACTCATTGTTTATATTTTCATGTAGAATACACCTCTGTCATCAGAAAATCTGTGAATCAACACATCGTTATCCACTCCGTAAGCATTAGAACCACACGTCTTGTAAATGTTGTTATTTGCACTGCAACGCCTTAAAGCAAATTGTCTTGTTTTCAGATTAACGCACGTGACCAGTAACACAATGCACAAAATGCATCTTTATAGGGAATCAGCAAGAACAGATGACGTCATCAGCTCACCGGTACAATGGAACAAAATATGAATTGGAATATCTATGAGCTTCTTCAAAACATTGTATAAGAAACAAGCAAGATGTGTGACGATGACGTCATCAAATTATGTATAAAGATGAACAAAAACCGATGACGTCATGAGTTCACAGGACAGATTGCATGATGTCAATGCCGACACTGTTCAGATACTTCTTCCGGCAATAGTGATAATTTTTATTTTAATGTGTGTTGGAACAATCGGTAATCTGCTGGTGATTTACTTTTATGCAATGACACTGAAACCTACAGCCTCATACATATTCATTACAACGCTTGCGACCTTTGACCTTATATCCTGTCTCATTTCAATGCCATTGGAAATCGTGGACCTTCTACATTTTTTCACATTTGAAAGTTCCGGAGCGTGCCGGGTTCTCCGTTTTATCAATTACTTCGCACATATAGCATCCGGTGCAACTCTTATTGCAATTGCTGTTGATAGGTTTCGAAAACTTTGCAAACCGTTTGAAAGACAAATTTCAAATCGATTGTCAAAGACAATTGTGATCATCGTCATTGTTTTCGCAATTGTGTCTGCCTGGCCAAGTGTTGTGTTTAATAATGTGGAATCCGTGAATATCACAATATCTGGTGAAAATTTAATTGGCTTCGATTGTTCGACGATAAGAGACGAGGCTTATTTGACCTACATCCAGGCGTACAACGCGTTTCTATTTTTCCTCTTCCTCTCTGCTATCATCGTCCTCGTCGTTCTGTATGTGATGGTAGGAAGACAACTGTACGCGTTGAGGAGCTTCCGGTTCTACTCGACCGGAAATAAAGTTCCACCATCTAGACCCATGAGTACTATGACAATTTCTAGTGACGTTAATTCCATTTCCGGTACGACGGTCCCGGATATGTCCGTTGCAGAAACGATTCTTGAAGAGGATGACGACGAGGAAGATGCTGCAATCGTTGAAGCGTTTGAAGCCGAATTGCGACGAGGAAACCTCACACCTATCGAAGAAGACGAGTATGATGAAGATGAAGAAGAAATATTTGAAGAGGACATTGATGATTATGATGAATACATTGAAAATAGGTGTAGACCAACATCTGCAAGTTCGATGAAAATGTCATCCAAAGTGTTAAAAATGCTATCGAACAAAGTGGCACCAGAGCCGGAACGAAGCGAAATCAAGGAAATCCCTATCATGAAGCCTATACGTCAATGTCGAAGTTTTACTGAAAACAGTCGTCAGATACGCGTACATCATGGACCAAGACGAACAAAGTCTGAGATATCGATATCTAGTCGATTTCGACAAAAACACAATATGGGCGGGTCTGTCTCGCGAATGACACTCATGTCAGGTCTCGGAAGCAATTATGGTCACGAGAGCTCTTTAACGGATGTGGAAACAAGGCTGTCTCGTTGTGCGTCTGTCGATATTGATGAATCCAAGATGCGCGCACAGAACATCAACACTAAAAAGTTCACCTTTATAACAGTGTGTATAAGTATAGCTTTTATTGTGAGTTTTCTTCCATACTTGATCTTAGCGACGATGGGAACCTTTAATTCGGAGCATGAAGCTAATTATCTTGCGAGTTCGGAGCTTGTGGCCTACCAAATATTTGTGCGATCCTTTTTATTCAATAGCGTGTGTAACCCGTTAATATACGGGTTATTGAACACAGAATTCAAGAAAATGTTCTATTCTGGATTAAAACGATTGTGTTGCTTCTTGTGTGAAAAATGGCGTACTAACACAAAAGTTTCACCCGTCGGTGCACGTTGAGATTCCATAAAAATATATATAGTTGTAATAAACAAATAGCAATACCATGAGCTGTAGCGATACCAGCAAAACACCGAGGAATTATTTGGACTTATACCGTGAAAATAACATACACCAAATAACGTGAAAAGATATTTACATCAAATACTGTGAAATCATTCTGGACAAAAAAATACCGTGAAACGTCTGTACTTGTGTGAAAATTTAGATTAAATATTAAATATTATTGAGAGCGTGATAGAAGGGAAATTCCAGGCGGTTAATATCAGTTTTATTCAAGAAAACGGCGACAAAAGCGCCTGTTTTGGTACACCATGCTCGTGAAAAATATCGATATTCTGCCATACTCGTGAAGGACATGGCATTCAACCGGAAACCACCAAATAGCCTCTATATACGTGTATACATAACATCTCAGAGATTCTACACGAACGTTGTAATATAACAAGTGTGTGAGTCTCGTAGAGGTGTGGGGTTAAATATTTGATTGAAATCCGATTATAAAATCCGGATCAAAAGTGTTGATGACAATAAAGCTCTTCTGTGATAACATTTAGATAAACATTGTATTATGTATGTGAAAATGGAGTTGTGATATTCAGAAGGAACAGATGTATCGGTTGATTTTTGTTTGTACATGTATTTAGCCCACGGAAGGTGTAATGACTGATTTTATTGGTTTGAATTAAGGATTATCGAGGAAGGCTGTTTGGTATCTACAAACTTCGAATACAAATGTGAGACAAAAGTTCAGATTCATAAATGAAATTCAAAGATGAAATTTGGAAAAGCAATGACCTTTTTTTATAATAATAACGGGTGTCAAAACCGGAAGAGGAGGAAAACTCAGCATGTATTCTGTATATATGCGATACATGTGTGTAGCTATGTCAGACGGAATTGTAATGGGTACCCAAAGTATTAACATTAAACAATTATGAAACAGGTTATATCAACTTGTATCAATCACTCTTGTTTGCCCGAAGGGAAGTGTGCAGAGGGTATTATGTGGGAAACCGGAGTACCCGGAGAAAACCCACGTTGTCGGGCACAGGTGACCTCGTACCTTTTCACGCCCGATCGAGGAATTTAACCCCACTCGTCTTTGTGAAAGGCCGGTGCACTATCCACTGCGCCACTCGACCATCCACTTGGTACATGTTGATCATTCTACAAATAAAGCAAGTCTGAATCAAAAAAAAAATATGAAAGGAAGTTTTGAAAAAAAATGCTTGGAAAATGAAATCCAATTTATTACTTTTTTTTTTATATTTTTACTCCATTGTATAGAAGGTTCAGTTAGTCTACAAGCTTACTGTGGCGCGGTGTCTGTTCGTCGTCCGTAGGACTTATTTTGATATTGAATATTCCTGGGACAAGGGAAATAAGTGAAGTACAAGATGTGTGACCTTCCTGTGGACGAGGGGTGGGCCGTACATGGAGAGTTTAATTATTTTTGAAAAGACTACATCTAAACCTTTTAGGATGCAACTGTACATGTGTTGTATAATTATCACGGAAATTGAAAGTGGAGGAAAAATCTAACACTGGCTAAATCTCGCGAGATATTCTTTATTAGAACGAGAATGATGGTTGATTTTCATACTTATCAACTTGTACGTATAAATGAGATAAAATGTTTCGTGATTAGGTCTTAAATAGCGAGATAATGCCTAACAATACACGTTGTGTGATAATTATCATCAATTTGGTCCGTATATTAGCCGAGGAATATAACCGAATTTGTTTGTGTCAAATAACTGCTGGACGAGAAATACAAACATTTTTTTTTTTTTACAAAATTAGCTTTAAGGCAAAAAAAATCATCAATTTTGTACATTAAGTAGATGCAGTGTGACTCATTGTAAATGTCATCAATGCTATTCATTTTCGTTTTCCGTCATGTATGTAATATATGTGTGTATGTGTGTGTGTGTGTGCTGGAGGCAGGGCATGTTCGTGGAGATTTAAGGGGAAAGCATAAAGATCCAAAATGTTGCCATGGGCACAACAGACTTATTTTAGTTGTCCTTGTCTCCCAAAGATGAGGGCAAAAAAGCAAATCCTCAATTCTGATATTTGTAAATTAGCTGCATGGCGAGAAATAACAAAGATTGTTAGTGATATACAAAGTAGCCACAAGGCGAGAAATATCACTGTTTTTATGTAATATACATTATGTTTTTAACACTATATAATAATAGAAAATAGAATTGCTATTCAAAATAACCTCTTTCAAGAACCTCTTTACCAGGAAGTCATAGTCATTTGAGCTATTTACCCGAAAGAGCTATTTATTTAACCTGCATTCAAGTTTTAGCGGAATTTTTGTTCATGGAGACAGACTTTGCTTTATTACATGCATCTTTACAAAAGAAATTGAATACTATTTGTTGTCGGTATAATAAAACAGTTATTTTATGGGCATTTCGGGAAATAACACTTTTATTGTCCCCCTTGGCATAAACTATTTCCCCGGCTTCGCCCCGGGAAATAGTTAATGTCTCGGGGGACAAGAAAAGTGCTATTTCCTTCACAACCATGCAATAACTGTATAATGTTAAATAAATAGCTTCATATGCCGAAATTTCACCTTTTGTGCGTAAAATAGCTGCTGGGCTCAATTTTGTTCATAAAATGACGACCTTTTTTTTCGCGTTAATGTCAAATAACATTGATGTTGAACTATGGGTGTTACATATGATCATTATATACACCTAAACAAAAATCCTTATGAAACCCCACACAATAGAGTTGCGCGCACTATTGAACAGGAATTACCTCAGAAAGTGATTAACAAAGATGAGTTCTGGTTCAGAGACTTGGAAAGCGTCATAATCCATTATTATAATTGTTTATTCCAGTGGGATCAATAGAGAAGAAAACACTTATCATGAATACACGTTAGACTTACCAAAAGGACAATCACTTTGAAGTGTGTTTTATTTATCATTTCGGTATTTTACTCGCGATTTTCCCGTTGTGATTCAACAGCTTTAGACTTGTTTTCGTTGATGAATACTTAATCAGGGGCGACCACTCCAGATTATATTTTTGTGTAAAGCTGAGGATATTTAATTGAATAAAGGCCGCAGTGGCCAAGTTGTTATGGCGTCTGACATTCTGCTACCACTAGCCCTCCACCACTGGGTCGCGGGTTCGATACCTGCGTGGGGCAGTCGCCAAGTACCGGCCATAGGGCGTTGGTTTTTCTCCGGTAACTCCGGGAATCGATCAATTGAATATATATTGTTCGAATGAAAATATATAATCAAATATTCAGTTTGCATGACCTGTGCGGACTTTTAAATGTGAAGAAGCGTACCGGACTCGAATCCAGCAGCATGTGACCATGCGCATGCGCAGCCACTGAAATCATATCTTATTTCTCAAGCAAAATATTTAAGTACAGCAAGAAAAGCTTAACTGTTCTTCATTAATAGAGATTGATAACTATTTACCATTATATGACATCGCCACAATATTCCAACCGCATTCAGATGGCTTTCATACAGGCTATGAAAGCCAAGACCCGATTGTTGACGTTATCATCATTATTATAACGTCATAGTTGTTTCGTTGGATATACCACAGACCATCTCTGGGCAGCTGGCTGTTCTATTTAGTGAAAAGGTATACAAGATAAATACATCAATTTAGCTAAATACTGAAAAAAAAGTAATCGAATTGAATTTTCAATAAATTGGAATGATTCCAAAATGGTAAATGTAAGTTTTAAAATGCCTTCAGTTGGCATTCATGGGCAGCCGTGGATTGGTGACTTGAATAATTAAACCTCTGCGGATTCGTTTTTCAAGATTCTTACTTACCATTACAGTACCGTTTAATTATCGCAAGTAACTCATCGTAATAACTAAACTTCTGCCAGCTGCGGATCGGCGATTTTAACAAATAACCCGTTGCCAGCAGCGAATGCGTTATTCAAGATTATCGCTTGCTAATTATAATTTCCTGGAGGAAGGTTCCAGCAGGTTCGTCATTGCAGGTTACTTACGTCAATGACTAAACTTCTGCCAGCTTCTCCCTCCTTTAGGCGTTATTTCGTTATTTAGCTTTGGCGCTTTGGCGTCTTTTCGTCTTTTCGCTTTGGCGCTTTGGCGTTATTTCGTTATTTCGTTATTTCGCTTGGCGTTATTTCGCGGGCGACAAAGCGAAAAGACGAAATGTCATATATCAGCCACCATACATAGGGAGATATTAGCCAGGTGGTATAGGACTAGTAGTTAGCGCCTAATAAGGCAGCTCCTGCGAATTCCTCAAAATTGTATTAATAAATGTACATTGTATATGCTAATTGTATTGATTGTATGAATTGTATATCTATGTATACTGTAAAGCGCTTAAGAGTGGCTTATTCTAGCTAGATAGGACGCTATATCAAATGTTGTATATTATTATTATCCCCCGCTTTCACTAAAACGGGGGATATTGATGTTGGTTCAAACTTGGTAACAAAGTTAAATGCCTTCAGGGCTCGGCCAAGTTTGACAACCAGTTTAATCGGACTCCATTTGGCGGAGTTATGGCCCCTTGATTAACTAAAACGTCATTATCTGCAGTTTTCGCTTAATAACTCT
The DNA here is from genome assembly GCF_002113885.1 of Mizuhopecten yessoensis. NCBI lineage: Eukaryota > Metazoa > Mollusca > Bivalvia > Pectinida > Pectinidae > Mizuhopecten > Mizuhopecten yessoensis. The sequence continues at coordinate 83,937 of NW_018406412.1, forward strand.
AGCAAATATGTTCCTCTGTCTTTCCACCCATCTCGGGCACTCTTTGGTTTTCGTGTAATAATTTCTGTAGACGTTGTGCAGATATTTCAACCAAATTCCGTATACACATCCGACTCATGCTAAATTTGCCAACCGATGTGATTTGTGCATCTTTACGGATAAATAATGAGGTTAATAAATTCTGATGGATTAAACCGTAATACCTGAATGTTCAATAAAAAGTCTAACTTCTGTATAAAGTTAGTTTTTTTTATTTCGAGTTTCAAGCTATACCTTATGTCTCAACAACACGATACTCGCATGATTAAATCTAACCTCAATAATGTTTACCTACAATATGTCCTGCAAGCGGAGGATATAAATTCCACGAATTTGCTTGTTATTATTAAATGTCAACTCCAAATAAGTCATATTTATTTGACGAAGTTAGCATCGCTACCAGTTAAAAAACTAAAGAAAAAATAATAATCTGAATTTGAATGTTCAATTGGAGGCATTAAGTTTAATGCCTTTATAAAATAATCCATCAGCATTATGAAATTTCAATTTCTTGTGTTACCCAACTGAATACTATGTACTGAATGTCATTATCATTGATATACCTGGATCATGAGGATTTTGATTTATCTTTTACCAGCTGTAGAGAGGATGTTTGTGTTTACGTCCTTTTAACAGCTATGGTCATTTGTACGTATCAACCTCAATTTGGTCTGTGTGTTTTACGTCTTATTAAAGCTATTGTCATTTAAGGACGTGCCAGTCCAGTGTCCCCAAGTTTGCTTTCTCTTACAGACTCCACCCTACCGAGTGTTTGATGCATCGGATGCAATAGTCATGCTGGGGTCGGCAGTTACAATGGGGTTTGAGACATTTTGGACATTGTCTATCCACCAAGTCATCTTTACACGTTTGTGTCAGTGACATGTGTCCATTAAAATTGCCATGATTTAACTTTAACGCCTTAGCTTTGTTGTTATCAATTGACCTATAGTACAACTTGTCATATTGAACCCCCGGAAAACTTGAAACTATCAATCCAACAACAACCGAACCATCATGGATTGTAATTTTCTTGACTTTTAAGCTTTTTTGACAAGCAGTCACTACTTTAGTTGCTTTTTCTTGCGTAATTGATACAGTCATATCAATCGATTTGAAATAACTCGAGATATTGTTTTGTTCGAGATGGGGTGACGATGGACTTGTCTGGGTGTATAACAAACCCAGGTCTTGTGACATATGTATTGTGTCCTGTAAACCTCTGCTACACTCAATGTATGAGTCCCCCAACCACCAACGAATCATCAATATATGATACTATTTGATAGCCCCCTTTTCGCAACTCCGATAACAACGCACTTGTAGTGTTAGGGCTCGCCCAACAGTCCCTTTTGCTTCATGAATTTATCACGGTTGCGACACTCGTCATTTTTGGTGGCTACTAAATCATTTATGAACTGTCGTGATTCCACCTGCATCTGTTTTTGATTTTCCAGCATCGTGGATAGCGATGTGGTAATGGTCGACGCAAATTGTAACGGTGGATTGATATCCACTGATCCAGTCATTAACGGTGTAGGATTACAGTGGATTTATATCCACTGATCCAGTCATTAACGTTGTAGGATTACAGTGGATTTATATCCACTGATCCAGTGTCGTGATTCCACCTGCATCTGTTTTTGATTTTCCAGCATCGTAGATAGCGATGTGGTAATGGTTGACCCAAATTGTAACGGTGAATTGATATCCACTGATCAAGTCATTAACGGTGTAGTATTACATGGGATTGATATCCACTGGTCCCTCCATTAATGGTGTAGGATTACAGTGGATTGATATCTACTGATCCAGTCATTAACGGTGTAGGATTACAGTGGACTGATATCCACTAGTCCCTCCATTAATGGTGTAGGATTACAGTGGATTGATATCCACTGATCCAGTCATTAACGATGTAGGATTACATTGGATTGAAATCCACTGATCCAGTCATTAACGGTGTATGATTACATTGGATTGATAACCACTGATCCAGTCATTAACGGTGTAGGATTACATTGGACTGATATCCACTGATCCAGTCATTAACGGTGTAGGATTACATTGGATTGAAATCCACTGATCCAGTCATTAACGGTGTATGATTACAGTGGATTGATATCCACTAATCCAGTCATTAACGGTGTAGGATTACATTGGATTGATATCCACTGGTCCCTCCAGTAGCGGTGTAGGATTACAGTGGATTGATATCCACTGATTCAGTCATTAATGGTGTAGGATTACAGTGGATTGATATCCGCTGATCCAGTCATTAACGGTGTAGGATTACATTGGGTTGATATCCACTGATCCAGTCATTAACGATGTAGGATTACATTGGATTGATATCCACTGGTCCCTCCATTAATGGTGTAGGATTACAGTGGATTGATATCCACTGATCCAGTCATTTACGGTGTAGGATTACAGTGGATTGATATCCACTGATCCAGTCATTAATAGTGTAGGATTACAGTGAATTTATATCCACTGATCCAGTCATTAACGGTGTAGGATTACATTGGATTGATATCCACTGGTCCCTCCATTAACGGTGTAGGATTACATTGGATTGATATCCACTGGTCCCTCCATTAACGGTGTAGGATTACATTGGATTTATATCCACTGATCCAGTCATTACCGGTGTAGGATTACATTGGATTGATATCCGCTGATCCAGTCATTAACGGTGTAGGATTACAGTGGATTGATATCCACTGATACAGTCATTAACGGTGTAGGATTACATTGGATTTATATCCACTGATCCAGTCATTAACGGTGTAGGATTACAGTGGATTGATATCCACTAATCCAGTCATTAACGGAGGAGGATTACATTGGATTGATATCCACTGATCTAGTCATTAACGGTGTAGGATTACAGTGGATTGATATCCACTGATCCATTAACAGTGTAGGATTACAGTGGATTGATATCCACTGATACAGTCATTAACGGTGTAGGCTTACAGTGGATTGATATCCACTGATCCATTAACAGTGTAGGATTACAGTGGATTGATATCCGCTGATCCAGTCATTAACGGTGTAGGATTACATTGGATTTATATCCCCTGATCCAGTCATTAACGGTGTAGGATAACATTGGATTGATATACACTGATCCAGTCATTAACGGTGTAGGATAACATTGGATTGATATACACTGATCCAGTTATTAACGGTGTAGGATTACAGTGGATTGATATCCACTGGTCCCTCCATTAATGGTGTAGGATTACAGTGGATTGATATCCACTGGTCCCTCCATTAATGGCGTAGGATTACATTGGATTGATATCCACTGATACAGTCATTAACTGTGTAGGATTACAGTGGATTGATATCCACTGGTCCCTCCATTAATGGTGTAGGATTACATTGGATTGATATCCACTGATCTAGTCATTAACGGTGTAGGATTACAGTGGATTGATATCCACTGATCCAGTCATTAACGGTGTAGGATTACAGTGGATTTATATCCACTGATCCAGTCCTTAACGGTGTAGGATTACAGTGGATTTATATCCACTGATCCAGTCCTTAACGGTGTAGGATTACAGTGGATTTATATCCACTGATCCAGTCATTAACGATGTAGGATTACATTGGATTGATATCCACTGATCCAGTCATTAATGGTGTAGGATGACAGTGGATTTATATCCACTGATCCAGTCCTTAACGGTGTAGGATTACAGTGGATTTATATCCACTGATCCAGTCATTCACGGTGTAGGATTACAGTGGATTGATATCCACTGGTCCCTCCATTAACGGTGTAGGATAACATTGGATTGATATACACTGATCCAGTCATTAACGGTGTAGGATTACATTGGATTGAAATCCACTGATCCAGTCATTAACGGTGTATGATTACAGTGGATTGATATCCACTAATCCAGTCATTAACGGAGGAGGATTACATTGGATTGATATCCACTGGTCCCTCCATTAGCGGTGTAGGATTACAGTGGATTGATATCCACTGGTCCCTCCATTAACGGTGTAGGATTACATTGGAATGATAATTAACGGTGTAGGATTACATTGGATTGATATCCACTGATTCAGTCATTAATGGTGAAGGATTACAGTGGATTGATATCCACTGATCCAGTCATTAATGGTGTAGGATTACAGTGGAATGATATCCGCTGATCCAGTCATTAACGGTGTAGGATAACATTGGATTGATATCCACTGATCCAGTCATTAATGGTGTAGGATTACAGTGGAATGATATCCGCTGATCCAGTCATTAACGGTGTAGGATAACATTGGATTGATATACACTGATCCAGTCATTAACGGTGTAGGATTACAGTGTATTGATATCCACTGATCTAGTCATTAACGGTGTAGGATTACATTGGATTGAAATCCACTGATCCAGTCATTAACGGTGTATGATTACAGTGGATTGATATCCACTAATCCAGTCATCAATGGTGTAGTATTAGCCGTAGTACTTATACTACAGGCTGTCTGTGCCTTTCCGCCATTTTGAATTTGACCTATGGTCGTGGGGTGAATGGTCGAGGGTTTGTTAACTTTCGCCACTGGTAATTGGTCCATTGTATTGGAGATTTCTCCAACTAAGCCGAATTCTCCAACTACGCATTGGTGCTTCTCACTCTTGCCGTCCTGCCTCGACATCATTGGTTTTTTCTGGATTTCCTTTGTTCTTGTCTCGCCAATATGGCGGTCACACCGTGGACGGTCACTAGGTCAGTGTGTGGCTCAAGACTGATTTCAGTCTATTGTCGGCCTACCGTGCCGCGTGCATGTCTTTAAATGTGTTAACAATCAGTTACTTGTAGTATATTTTAGTAGGTAATGAGTAAGAAAACGAAAGGTTGTTAACCTTAATTGATAAATGCACTTTAGAAGATACCACTTTCCACGTGCCATTTCATGTGCTGTAAAAGGGCTAGGCATGTTACAAACACTGACATTAAAATGTGTTGTAATGGTTATAGCATGAATAGTTTAAAAAACAAAAACAATAAAGGTTACGGAAGGACAGTTTATATATATGCCCAGCTGTGACGGAAAAAGAGAGTGATGTCCGATACGGTTTTAGTTAGTTGTTACTCCTCCCACACGAAAACAACATTCGTTCCCTTAGCGGCGTCATAATAATAATTATTATCATCGATGCTTAACGGCCCATCAACACAGGATATGTCATTAGGGCCAACAAATGGTCGACAAAAACAAATGATAATTCAAATTTTAAATGTGTGAAAAAGGAGAAAGAACAAGGAGGAAGAAAAGAAAAGAAGAAGGACAGAAACAAAATCTACACTATATACAAGAGACTCTGAGGATTTACCACGGCCCGACCATTCCACCAGAGGCATGCACAAAGGGCTGGCCCGAAGGCAGACACCTGTATAAACCAAACCCCGGGAAGGAATGCACAACGGTGCAAACCTAGCAATTGCGTTCCGGCCAAAGGACGGCGTGCTTGGTCTGACTTCTACCTTTCAACCTGTCTGGCTTGGGTGACCCTACCAGGAGTAATAGAATATCTCATCCCCTTGGGGGTGAGATAGGGATTCTCTTACCCTGGACAGGTGTATCCGCACTTTCACCGACGTGAGAAATACTTTTCTCTGTCACACCCTCAGGGTAGGGGAAGATTCTAATATTCTCTTACCCTGGACGGGTGTATCCGCACTTTTACCGGTGTGAAATTTCCTTGTCTCACCCTAGGGTTGAGACGGGGGGATTCCCCTATTTATAACAATGGTATGACGTCACTTCAACAATTCAATGACGTCACGTCAACAATCCATCAACGTCACGTCAACCCTGAATTTAGCATGTAACGTTATCATTACATTGTGTATGTGATACACATTGGGATAACAGGGTAAGAGATAAAGAATAATTCACCCTCTTGTAGGTAAGATTAATAAAATATCTCACCCCATTGGGGGTGAAATAGGGGAATCTCCACCGGAGGGGGAAGATTCTTATGTTGCCAAACACGAGGCTTTGCCGAGTGTTTGGCAACTTAAGAATCTTTTCCCGATGGTGAGAGACCCTTATCTTACCTACAAGGGGGTGAAAGATTTTTTTCTCTTACCCTGTTCTCCCAATGTGTATCAACTTATGAATCTTCCCCCGAGGGTTGATATTCCCCTTCCTCACCCACAAGGGGGTGAATGATTCTTTTTCTCTTACCCTGTTCTCCCAATGTGTATCATATACAAAATGTAATGTTAACGAGGTTAAGACAAGGAAATCTCACACCGGTAAAAGTGCGGATACACCTGTCCAGGGTAATAGAACACAAAGGCCTTACCAGCATAGCTATCCAGGTCATTGAGGTACCACGGAAAGGTGCAGCGACTCCCCTAAGGGGCGCGTCATAATAAAAGCTCTATAGTGCTAATATAAGTAATCAATGAATTTGTCACCCTGACAATCTTTTAGATAGTCTATCACTTTTTTTGTTTTGCAAAGTTATAAGTCACTTTGTGAGTTTGAGTTGTAAGGTGACAATTCCCAAATCGGATCACTTTTTGCAAAAATACTTATAAATCAATAAATGTGTCAACAAAACAGTTATAACAATAATGTAGCCTTAGATTAGATAGCCATGTATCATTTTTTGTCTACAGATGATTAGTTTGAAGTTCAAATAGCACCAGAAAACGTAATTAAAACTCAAATGTCAGTGTTTTGATTACGTTTTTAAAAAATGGCGCGTGCGACGACTATACATTCTGTTTTGGACTATAGGAATAATTCACATTATAGAACTACGTTTTATCATGTAAATTCTAAAGGTCATCATATAATGTTAATATACTGACAAAAAATATTCATTTGAATTTAAGATACTGTAACATTCAATCAAGCCTTGATCCGATTTGGGTCCCGACATTCACAAAAACCGGAGACGCTGATTGGTGACTTCAGAGCGTTCTATAAATAGCTCAAGTGAGCCCCGGGTGCTAATTTCGTTTTTAAAAATACCCATCGATATTCTTCCTCTGATAAAAAAAATAAAAATAAAATAATTCCTCCTCAGATTTTTCAATGAATGAATAAAAGGATGGTTTGGTGATCCGATTTGGGTCACGTTACCTTACCAAAATAGCTCTTACCGGACACATTTTTGGCAAAATTTCGGACAATACACAACCATCTTTGTAATTAGCACCCTAGCGACCCCCTGATTGCCCGTTTTATTGAATTTGCTATCAATTGATTGGCCCCCATCGAACGCTTGTGTGTGTCGGACGCCATCTTTGTTGTTATGAAGAGAGATTCTAGTTTGAGTTATTTCCCCTCGCACGTGCTTTTATAGACCCCGACAGAGTGGGGTCTATAGAAATATAGACCTCGGCAAGAGTGTTACAATAATCTTGTAGAGGGCTTGTTGAACCTATATGTACGTGCTATTGCGACACTCAAGAATTTGGTGATGAATGTCATTACCCGTTAAATGTCCCTTTCTGTCCATGGAAGGAGGTCATGTTTAGATAGATATCCTAATACCATGCCAAATATTGTCAAGTTTTCAAAATTAATCAATTGGAAAAATGTTAATTTTTCTGAGCAACTTAATATCCATGACAAACGTTTGTTTAAACAAATCACATTATTTGTCATCCGATTTGTTTTCTGTACATAGCAAAGAGAACAGAATAAAGGTGAAGTAAAATTGAAGTTGAAAATCACCACAGTTATTTCTAAACATTTTCTTCAAGTTAATAGTTCTGAACGGAGACGAGGGGGATCATACACTGCGCATATCTATGACCATGTATTAAACAAATTGTAGCCGAATCGAATTACAGGTGTGATTAGTCACTTTGTACACATATAAAGAACTACGACTTCAGTTTTTATATTGCCAGCTCGTACATATTTTACACCTTTTGTGTACATACTGGTAAATTGCCTGATGTAGATGACAATCGTATATTGTACCAGTCACCGAAACGTTACACATAAACACTTACTGGTTGTGATGCATAGCGTTTGTACAATCACCGCAGTTTATTACACGAGTTTTAATACGAGTAAAACATGTGTGTTTTTATTGAAATTGTAACCACTATAGCATATAACTCATGAAATTGATATACCTTCATGTTCCCGATACTATTCCAAGTCAAAATGAAGAAACAGACATGTAGTTTTCAAATTTCCCAAATAATACCGGAAGCAAATTTCTTTGACATTTTCTATGTAGAAGTAGTCCCCCTTTAATTGCAAATTTACAAAGAACAAACCCAGGGTATGAACTGTATGTGTGTTTGCATGTGCAATCAAAGGGACCTGATAATTTGTTACAGCTATGGTTTAACCTCAACTAAGGTGTTACGAGTGATTTTACATGTTTCATGCGTTTAGAAAGACTTTCGGTAAAAACGACACCCGCAATGATCATATGAAAGTCGACCTAAACCCCTAAAACATGAAAAATTACTCTTAAAACCTTCAAGTTTAGGTCCAAACATAACTGTAACAAATGATCAGGTCCCTGTGTGTGTAATAACATGTTTATACAGACAGTTGTATGACGTACTGTACATGTGTAATTACATGTTTATACAGACTATTGTATTACATACTGTACGAGTGTAATTACATGTTTATACAGACTGTTGTATTACATACTGTACTAGTGTAATTACATGATGATACAGACTGTTGTATTACATACTGTACTAGTGTAATTACATGTTTATACAGACTGTTGTATTACATACTGTACATGTGTCATTCACGTTTATACAGACTGTTGTATTACATACAGTACATGAGTAGTTACATGTTTATACAGACTGTTGTATTACATACTGTACAAGTGTAATTACATGTTTATACAGACTGTTGTATTACATACTGTACAAGTGTAATTACATGTTTATACAGACTGTTGTATTACATACTGTACATGTGTAATTACATGTTTATACAGACTGTTGTATTACATACTGTACATGTGTAACTACATGTTTATACAGACTGTTGTATTACATACTGTACATGTGTAATTACATGTTTATACAGACTGTTGTATTACATACTGTACATGTGTAATTACATGTTTATACAGACTGTTGTATTACATACTGTACATGTGTAATTACATGTTTATACAGACTGTTGTATTACATACTGTACATGTGTAATTACATGTTTATACAGACTGTTGTATTACATACTGTACATGTGTAATTACATGTTTATACAGACTGTTGTATTACATACTGTACATGTGTAATTACATGTTTATACAGACTGTTGTATTACATACTGTACATGTGTAATTACATGTTTATACAGACTGTTGTATTACATACTCTACATGTGTAATTACATGTTTATTCAGATTGTTCTATTACATACGGTACATGTGTAATTACATGTTGATACAGACTGTTGTTTTACAAACTGTACATGTGTAATTACATGTTTATCCAGACTGTTGTATTACATACTGTACATGTGTCATTACACGTTTATACAGACTGTTGTATTACATACTGTACATGTGTAATTACATGTTTATACAGATTGTTGTATTACATACGGTACATGTGTAATTACATGTTGATACAGACTGTTGTATTACATACTGTACATGTGTAATTACATGTTTATACAGACTGTTGTATTACATACTGTACATGTGTAATTACATGTTTATACAGACTGTTGTATTACATACTGTACATGTGTAATTACATGTTTATACAGACTGTTGTATTACATACTGTACATGTGTAATTACATGTTTATACAGACTGTTGTATTACATACTGTACATGTGTAATTACATGTTTATACAGACTGTTGTATTACATACTGTACATGTGTAATTACATGTTTATACAGACTGTTGTATTACATACTGTACATGTGTAATTACATGTTTATACAGACTGTTGTATTACATACTGTACATGTGTAATTACATGTTTATACAGACTGTTGTATTACATACTGTACATGTGTAATTACATGTTTATACAGACTGTTGTATTACATACTGTACATGTGTAATTACATGTTTATACAGACTGTTGTATTACATACTGTACATGTGTAATTACATGTTTATACAGACTGTTGTATTACATACTGTACATGTGTAATTACATGTTTATACAGACTGTTGTATTACATACTGTACATGTGTAACTACATGTTTATACAGACTGTTGTATTACATACTGTACATGTGTAACTACATGTTTATACTGACTGTTGTATTATATACTGTACATGTGTAACTACATGTTTATACTGACTGTTGTATTACATACTGTACATGTGTAATTACATGTTTATAAAGACTGTTGTATTACATACTGTACATGTGTAACTACATGTTTATTCATATTGTTGTATTACATACGGTACATGTGTAATTACATGTTGATACAGACTGTTGTATTACATACTGTACATGTGTAACTACATGTTTATTCAGATTGTTGTATTACATACGGTACATGTGTAATTACATGTTGATACATACTGTTGTATTACATACTGTACATGTATAATTACATGTTGATACAGACTGTTGTATTACATACTGTACATGTGTAAATACATGTTTATACAGACTGTTGTATTACATACAGTACATGTGTAGCTACATGTTAATACAGACTGTTGTATTACATACTGTACATGTGTAATTACATGTTTATCCAGACTGTTGTATTACATACTGTACATGTGTCAGTACACGTTTATACAGACAGTTGTATTACATACTGTTCATGTGTAATTACATGTGTATACAGATTGTTCTATTACATACTGTACATGTGTAATTACATGTTTATAAATACTGTTGTATTACATACTGTACATGTGTAACTACATGTTTATTCATATTGTTGTATTACATACGGTACATGTGTAATTACATGTTGATGCAGACTGTTGTTTTACAAACTGTACATGTGTAATTACATGTTTATCCAGACTGTTGTATAACATACTGTACATGTGTCATTACACGTTTATACAGACAGTTGTATTACATACTGTTCATGTGTAATTACATGTGTATACAGATTGTTCTATTACATACTGTACATGTGTAATTACATGTTTATCCAGACTGTTGTATTACATACTGTACATGTGTCATTACACGTTTATACAGACAGGTGTATTACATACTGTACATGTGTTATTACATGTTTATACAGATTCTTCTATTACATACGGTACATGTGTAATTACATGGTGATACAGACTGTTGTTTTACAAACTGTACATGTGTAATTACATGTTTATCCAGACTGTTGTATAACATACTGTACATGTGTCATTACACGTTTATACAGACAGTTGTATTACATACTGTACATGTGTTATTACATGTTTATACAGATTGTTCTATTACATACGGTACATGTGTAATTACATGTTGATACAGACTGTTGTATTACATACTGTACATGTGTCATTACACGTTTATACAGACAGTCGTATTACATACTGTACATGTGTCATTACACGTTTATACAGACAGTCGTATTACATACTGTACATGTGTCATTACACGTTTATACAGACAGGTGTATTACATACTGTACATGTATAATTACATGTTGATACAGACTGTTGTATTACATACTGTACGAGTGTAATTACATGTTTATACAGACTGTTGTATTACATACCGAACATATGTTATTACATGGACATGTTCATGAGAAGTGCTGTGACCAAACAAATCTCTATTATACACCGAATACAGTGAAGGCCAATGAATGGTTAAATTCTTAAGTTATTTCTTACAAGTTCCCCTTTTTCTAGAAACAGATTTTGAACAATCACCATTTGCTTTGATAAGATCAATTTCAAGATTTAAATGTTCTCATATAGCGTTCAAAAAACATTTGTAATTTAAGTTGTTTGAACCTCGACCTTAAAATATTCGTTTTCACTAATTTCATGATACTTATAATATCTTTTTCGTTTCATTTCACACAGTGTGTTATTTTGAGAAGCAGATTCCAACTTTAACCTTTCTTTTTTCATGACCTTTGACCTGGGAAAAAACACAACATGTCGTCACCGACAATACACATGTCTGTTTCGTATCACGCCTCGCGCTGTAATTGACATCTCGGCGTATTAGTGTCTTACTTGAGACCAGTCTAAAGAATATCACGTATGTGTATAACTCACTGAGAACAAAAGTTGGGCAACGTCTTCGTCCCTAACTCTGATACACCTGTAAAGGTGAGACATGCCCAGGTAAGCAATATGGAGTATATATATATATTAATGTATACAAGTAGACCGTGCAAAGAAATTTTAAATGCTTACAGTAAGAAAATAACTTTCAACGTTTGAAAAAGTTAAAAAATATACGTGAAGTTTAAAACCACTATAAATGTTGACAGAATATTGCAATTTTGTCAGAGTGATTCAACTTGATGTACATATCGTGTTTATAGACTGAAATATGTGTCTATGACAGTGTTTTCCAGTTTATGACAACACGTATGGAAATAGTTGTGTGTTTACATGTACGCCAGGGAGTGGTACCAAAACGGTATGTGTATTAACACATGTACTGTCCAGCTTTAAATGACGATGTCAGCCTTATAGCTTTGTCACAAATATCGACGTGATTTCTGTGGTTATGGAACAGTCAGCCGAATGACTCATAACGTCTGTCACTAATATCGGAGATGAAATGAAAAATGTTCCTTGGATGTTTTTGGGAATTATTACAAGTCAATGTGTTGTCCAGAATGTCAACAGTGTTCCGCAGGAAAGTGATATCAAATGTTTGGTAAGTATTTGAAATGTAATTTGTAACTATTTATTATAATACTTTGAAAACAATATATAAAAATAATTAGGAGGTGATAAAATTGTGTATTCAATGTGCAAGCAATGATGGATGTGTCATGTTGACACAGGGACCTGATAATTTTTACAGTTATATTTGAACCCAAACTTGGGTTTTTATAGTAATATTACACGTTCTATTGGTTTAAAACAACTTTCGGTAAAATGTCATTCCCATTATTTTATCGAAAGTTGCTTCAAACCCCTAAAACGTGTATTATTATTCGAAATACATCAGTGTATGATCAAATATAAAATAGCTGTAACAAATTGCAAGGTCCCTGTGAATGTTGGCACTATTTCATAAAAAATCAGACAGTCACTACATCGCATCTATACTTATGGCATACTCGTACCAATAGTATAAAATAATGGTAAGTTTTTAACAATGCCTCTACGTTGCATATATATAGTGAACAGATCTTTCTTATGAATACCTCTACAAAATGAATACCTTTATAATGAGCACTTATAATTAATGCAGACCTACATGTAAAAAACTAGTTTGGACTTTATCTGTATTACGTACAGTTTTCAATAATAAGCATCGCTACATATTGAACATATTTATACAGTAAACAACTGTATATAAGGAACGTGTCAATACACTGAACAACTATATATAATGAACATATATATAGAGTGAACAACTGTATATAATGAACATATTTATACAGCGAACAACTGTATGCAATGAACATATTTATACAGCGAAAAACTGTATATAATGAACATATTTATACAGCGAAAAACTATATAATGAGCATCTTTGTACAGTTAACAACTCTACAAAATGACCATTTCTATACAATGAACAACTGTATATAACGAACAACTCCATACAATGAATAATTGTATACAGTGTATGTAGTGAACACTTTTATAAAATGCACACCAATGCATACTGTTGATGTACAATTTTACAGGCCATATGCTCTGTGTAAAATGGGACTATTTTCGATGTCAATTTATGCGATACGAGCTTAAACATCTGCTGATAGTCGCCCTCTGGTGGGCTCTTTACCAATGCTGCATGTCAAAATATTACGCATCAACAAAAACAATCTGCTAAATTTCAGTTTACACCTGGTGTACTTTGATAAACAAATTTTAGCTAATATATATTTCAGACGTTTGGGTGTGAGAATTGGGTCACCGTCCGATGAAGGGTCCATTCGGTTTCAGAACCTATTTAAGACTTAGGGAGTGGATATATAGGGATGGTGTAGCTCACAACAGTATTGTGCGTTTTTTTAGGGTGCATGCATAATTTGAGGTCACCTGTCATTTATACTGTCACCAGCGGTTAATGATACATATTGAGCATGAACAAGCTACCGTCTATATTTATATTTTGTCCGTGAAACTATATACATGCACAATCACCTGTACGACTACATTTGTATGACCTGTCTATAACTACTACCTGTCTATAACTACCACCTGTCTATATCTACAATCTGTCTATAGTTACCACCTGTCTATAGCTACCACCTGTCTATAACTACCACCTGTCTATAACTACTACCTGTCTATAACTACCACCTGTATATAACTACCACCTATCTATAACTACTACCTGTCTATAACTACCACCTGTCTATATCTACAATCTGTCTATAGCTACCACCTGTCTATAGCTACCACCTGTCTATAACTACCACCTGTCTATAGCTACAACCTGTCTATAACTAACACCTGTCTATATATACCACCTGTCTATAACTAAAAAAACTCTATAACTACAACCTGTCTATAACTACCACCTGTCTATATATAACACCTGTCTATAACTACCACCTGTCTATAGATACCACCTGTCTATAACTACAACCTGTCTATAGCTACAACCTGTCTATAACTAACACCTGTCTATATATACCACCTGTCTATAACTATCACCTGTCTATAGCTACCACCTGTCTTTAACTACCACCTGGCTATATATACCACCTGTCTGTAACTACCACCTGTCGATAGCTAAAAACCTGTCTATATCAACAACCTGTCTATAGCTACCACCTATCTATAGCTATCACCTATCTATAACTACCACATGTCTATATATACCACCTGTCTATAACTATCACCTGTCTATAGCTAAAAACCTGTCTATATTAACAACCTGTCTATAACTACCACCTGTCTATTACTACCACCTGTCTATAGCTACAACCTGTCTATAACTAACACCTGTCTATATATACCACCTGTCTATAACTAAAAAAACTCTCTATAGCTACAACATGTCTATAACTACCCCCTGTCTATAATACCCCCTGTCTATAACTACCCCCTGTCTATATATAACCCCTGTCTATATCTTCCACCTGTCTATAGCTACCACCTGTCTTTAACTACCACCTGGATATATATACCACCTGTCTGTAACTACCACCTGTCGATAGCTAAAAACCTGTCTATATCAACAACCTGTCTATATCTTCCACCTGTCTATAGCTACCACCTGTCTATAACTACCACCTGTCTATATATACCACCTGTCTATAACTATCACCTGTCTATAGCTAAAAACCTGTCTATATCAACAACCTGTCTATAACTACCACCTGTCTATAGCTACAACCTGTCTATAACTAACACCTGTCTATATATACCACCTGTCTATAAATAAAAAACTCTCTATAGCTACAACCTGTCTATAACTAACCCCCTGTCTATAACTACCCCCTGTCTATATATAACCCCTGTCTATATACCACCTGTCTATAACTATCACCTGTCTATAGCTAAAAACCTGTCTATATCAACAACCTGTCTATATCTTCCACCTGTCTATAGCTACCACCTGTCTTTAACTCCCACCTGTCTATAACTACCACCTGTCTATAACTACCACCTGTCTATAGGTGTAACTGTCTACGATGATGTAATGCGTGTAACTACTTCCTGTTTATAACGACCACCTTCATATAGTTGTAAGTACCTACGACGATGTAATGTATGTAAATAGTACCTGTCTATAACGACCGCATATCTGTAAACATAACCTGTCTATAGCGGCTACAGTATACCACGTTCTATAACCACATCAGTGGTGGTCTTTATTCCAGCGTTGGTCTTCTGTCTCACCTTTTGCATAAAAATACATTACGCAAAATTTCCCATACTCGTCCGTCTCAATTTCAATTTTGAAAAGATTGAAAAAGGTTTTCTATCTGTGTGACAGTATATCTGTACAGGTATCAAAATATTTTTAACCAGGCGTCAGACAGCTGAAAACATGTTGATTTGAATGATTTAATATTTAAATTAGTTACCGTAATACCTGAGATCTGAATAAAGTGTATTATCAAAATGCTTGTCAGAAACGGAAAGGTATGTCGTATCTAGCGCGATCGTTCACGTATGATATTGCGTTCAATGTACGTGTAATTCAAACTTTAAAGAGACCTCGATTTGAGTGGCTATCCAAGGTTTTTCTATTGAGGTAAAAACTTATATATGTACATGTATTTGCAAGATTTGTGTATACAGACAGATCGATCGAACGAGTAATTACTGCATCGATCTAAACATTATAATTACTATCATGTGATCATACCGAGGATGAAAGTGATAATTAATAGTGTTGGCGACATTAGGGATATAAGAATGTATAATACTAGTTATATATTTGGACCTAATCGTGATCACAGGGACATGAACATTTGTTATACTAGTTATATTTGGACCTAATCGTGATCACAGGGACATGATAATTTGTTATACTAGTTATATTTGGACCTAATCGTGATCACAGGAACATGATAATTTGATTTAGTCATACGCATATATAGCTGTCTATACGCTGCTACGCATGTAAATCCAAGTAAAAAATTTAAACATAAAAAACCCCAAATAAAAACAAATCACTGATTGTTGTTTCCACAGGAACCTGAAAATTTATTACAGCTATATATATATCATCATTGGAGGCAGCATTTTTACCGAAAGTTTATCTAAACCCTTGACACCTTAGTTTAGATTCAAATATAGCTGTAACAAATTATCCAGTCCCTGTTTTTTGTACCCTTCTAATTATTTCCCATACCAATACCTTGCCCTGGATCCGCCTTTAAATGAATCAAATCAATCGGGAACCGTCGGCACTTTCCGTAAACGAGAAAATATCCGAGGTATTTTTCTCGTTTACGGAAAGTGCCGACGGTTCCCGATTGGAATCCACACAGAACAAATGATAGTTAAATTTAGACCTAATTATGATCACAGGGACATGAGAATTTGCTACAATAGTCTAATCATGATCGCAGGGACATGAAAATTTGCTACAATAGTTATATTTAGACCTAATCATGATCGCAGGGCCACGAGAATTTGTTATTTTTTTGTAGACAATAAGTAGTTTCATATAGACCTATAGTGATCACAGGGACCTGATATTTGCTTACGTATGTTTAGGTTATTGTAACGTGTTGGAAGTAAGTTATCGTTTAAGGAGTTTAAATCAACACCCGGTAAAAAAAAAAGCAACCTCGAACGGCAGATGATATAATTGATTCAATTACAGTCGCGATTATTTAATCAACTTTAAACAATTAACAATACCTAATGAATCAAATTATATTTACTTTATTTCTTCATGTTTGTTTATCAATAGATTCCCGTTTCTTTCTGGTATCCTGTTCCCATTGACCCATTAATTTCGAGGTTTTTTATGGCATGTTTGTTTATTGTGATATGCAATCAATCATCCTCGATATTCCAAGGGGAAGGACGCTCACTTATACGCTTTCTGCACAGTAAGTAGACCGGATCGTACCGGATTGTACCGGATCGTAAAGGACTCGCACACCTAAATCGTTTACCAAATGTTAATACTGAGCTTTGGAGCTAATAGCGTTAATATTTGAAGTTCTACACTTTGTGACAACTGTCTAGATTCACAGATACATTCCTGGCAAAGGCTTCAAAAGTCATTTTTTGGCGAGTTTAGTGGCATATAAGATCGCTACAGGCGTCTGTTTTTGACAACAGGAAGTTTACAAGCCAAACCGTTGAATTCACAGGGACTTGACACGTTCCTTTGACCCAGAATGAAAAAGAATACCCCATGGTCCGACCCCCAGATCGCTTATTATTGTCAATATAAAGTGTGATTTGGAGGTCGGACCATAGGGTAATTTGTCAAGTCCCTGTCGGTAAAATGGGACGGGATTCCCTCCCCCCCCCCCCTCCCCACCCCCTGACATTTGACCCCATATCAATCCGCCATCACATATTAAAATCTACTAAAACTTGACATTTTTCTTAAGTTTAATATCTGTAGATTTCATTCAATGTAAAATGTATAAACACTTACCTTTTAAAATTACTCAGAGGCACTGTATTAAACCGGAACAACTTTTAGGTAGGGATTACAATAGTTTATTATTAGTTTAGTTGTGCGAGTCCTAAAGGATCGTATCATCACTTGGCTAGCGAAGATGGTTACACACATGACATTTACTACACAGAACTCATTGTAAACAAAACAACCCTATTTTATAAATAATATCCCCAAATAATTCATAGCTTAGAACATCACTTAGCTCCATATTAGAGTTTTGCTGTTGGCAAAATCAATGCTAATTACTAGATTTCGGTTGTAGCCGTTATTAGTTTATGCTAATTCGATCAGGCCTTTACGTAAAATCTCTACGTCCTTTAATGACCTTAGATGTAATAGGACGTTAAACAAATACAACCAAACCATGTAATATGTCATTGCTCTACATATTAGCCTTGATACACATTGTTATTGATTGGAAGAAATCCAATAAACTTCAAAATGTTTTGTTTTTGCCTAATTAGCTTCATTGTTTCCTAAACTAAAAACCATTTAATTATACATAGTCAGTCAAGCGTACAGCACCGGGATCAAATATTTTTTTTATTTTTTATTTTTATTTACAGAGATACGTTTATTCAATTTCCTGTAAAAATCAAGAAGAACGCGAACATGAACTTAATATCATTCTGACACGCTATGTAATGGTTTAATTTATTTTTTATAACATTACAAAATCTTCCATTTTCAAGTTACAATAAAACACATCATATATACAGTTTACGTGGCTTTGTAATTTCCTTTGACTTTGGAATGCGACACACATTTTATCAGCTTCATTTGATCAATTCCAATTGCGCATGCGTAGTATTATCAATTAGATAAAATTGCATCAATTATTAACTCAATTTTGGTCCAAATTCCGAATTAAAAGGACGCAATAATTAGCCCGCGATTCAATTTCAAACTAGAATATGTTAAGTGAATTATTTTGATCAAAGTTATTTGCGTAAAAACAAAATATAACTGTAGGAGTAATCCCAATTTAATAGAACCAGGATAAAAACTGTGAGACAACGGGTCTAGCATTTCTTTTAAGATATTCTATACACAAATATATTTTATATAAAACACTATAAAAATGGTTAACCCCGGTCTCTAGTTCATTTTACTGATTTTAGATTAAAGGTCCATTAACACGGGCTTAGCAATATAAACAAACCTGCCTTATTCAGCACGCTTACAATTAATTTGTTTAACTATATGTACAAAAAATATACTTACTGTAAATATAACTATTTTGGTGGTAATGATAATTTAGTGCTTTTTGCAATTAGTGAAAAAGAGCTTAATTGTTATAATTATTAATAGCTAATAGACTGACTGATTAATTGATTAAGAAATACATAAATACATTATTGATATATATATATATATAATTTAACATCTGTTAAAATCTGGATAACTTAATCATGCACAGCGTATCGCTAGTGCGCATCGACAGCTCTCGTGCAGGGTTTAAATCTAAAATTAAAATTTTAAAATTATTTTTTTTTAATCTAAAATCAGATATTTTTTTGTATATATTGACATTCATATCATAAAAGCAGAAAATGATCCTTACGAACGAAGAAATAATATAAAAAGAAAAATTCTCAACAACGAGTCTTTAGTACTTTTATCTCGTCATTCTGAAGAATCTCCTTGACGAGATAAAAGAACTAAAGACTCATTGGAGGGAAATTTTCTTTTTATATATATTGACATATATCGTCTGCTTATAAACTGTATTTAAAACGATATCGTAAATCTATATTACACAGCTTATTTTTACATACACATGGAATTAAAAGATGGATGACCTTTCACACGCGTAAAATTACAACCCTTTATGACAGGAAAACATATATCGAATATTGCACTGGCATAAGTCCGTACAACACCCAACGTTTTGTACATTTTTCGCCCTCAGTAGTCTATATTTAGCGATGCGCGTGTAATACGATGACATCCCTCTTTAAACCCTGCACGAGAGCTGTCGATGCGCACTAGCGATACGCTGTGCATGATTAAGTTATCCAGATTTTAACAGATGTTCCGAGAACTCTTAATGACCTTTAATGGCCAAAGACGATTTAAAATGAAAACAGGGAAGTAAAGTTTTAGTATCATCCCCAACCGAACACAACGACGGACGTTTCTTCACTACGATCTTGAGGACATGAAAACGTACTGAAATACATGAGGTAATGATTGATTTATTTTCATTATATGCGGATGTCAAGTTTAATTATAAGGACAGGGCTGTATTGCCATTGTAGGAGTATGATTAGACTGGCCACCAGCCCCTAAGTTTTTATGAAGAATTTCTCGACTGCATTTTACTACTAGCTTATCTCTGGAATCAGACATCCAAGTGATCAAAATTATTAGAGTTAGTTTTTTCTTAATTATTTAATATTCTAGAAACGGTGGCCAGTCTATAGTATGATATATGTCTAGTATAAATCAGTATCAACTCTCGATAAAAATGCTATCCTCGAATATATAATTAATGGGAGACATTTTTACCAAAAATTGATCTAAACCCCTAAAGCGTGTAATATTATCCGGAACACATTAGTTTAGGTCCAAACAAAACTGTTACAAATTCTCATGTCCCTGTGGTGCAGAGAACTTGAGACAAAGATATGTTTATTTGACCTACATAATGTAGTTATACATACCTATATACATACATGGGCAAAGAAGTAATAACGGCAGTGCAGACAAAGGAATGTTTCAAATTTTCAGGGCGATACACGTACTGTTAAGAGTTGAAAATCGAACCGGTGTATTTGGTTCGCTACGATCAAATAATATCAAAACGTCTAGTCCTGCGCTCAAAACTGCCGATTTATATTCGTTTAAATGTGTGATATACTGCTAGACATTGATTTAAATACTCAGGGGTACATGAAATAATGTTCGATGTATGACACTTGTCACTTTTATATATCTTATATAAACGGTGACGCCTACTTTTATATATCTTATATATACGGTGACGCCACTTTTATATATTTCATATACATGGTGACGCCCCTTTTATATATGTTATATTACACGGTGACGCCACTTTTATATATCTTATAGAAACGGTGACGCCCTCTATATCTTCTTTATATGCTGAGACCCAGTTTTTATATATATTATTATTTACTTTAAACATATTTATTGCCAATAGAATTGAACAAGCGATTGGGCACACATTATTACAACTTATCACAGCCTTCTCCCGTCATACATTTACAATTACATGGCAACAATGATAATAGGCATAAACATGAAGTATATATATATAATATGTTATATGTCACTTTTATATATCTTCTGCTATATAGCATCTTAAATTTATATCGCAACAAATGAATTTCAACTGAACTTGCTCTAGAGGTCACTTCTATTAAAAAATCACTTGTGTAAGGGGGCGACTTTGAAACTTAACATTCTTTTGCAATTACATGTAGAGACCCCTCTATTGAGTCCATGGGAGCGGTCTCTATTTACAGGTTTAAGTTTTGTTTAATCGTTAATTAATTAAAAAAAGATTAATTAGATATTCAATTATCCATTACATTGTCATTGCATGACAGTCATTCTTTCGACTACGTCCATTCAATCATTTATTGAATATATTCATTAATTTATCTTCATCTGTCCTTTCTTTTTACGACGTACATTTTTGAAATGAATGCATTCTGTCATACATCGAACATTATTCCATGTACCCCTGCGTATTTAAATCATTGTCTAGCAGTATATTACACATTTAAAAGAATATAAATCGGCAGTTTTGAGCGCAGGACTAGACGATTTGATATTATTTGATCGTAGCGAACAAAATACACCGGTTCGATTTTCAACTCTCTATAGCACTGTACATATATATATATATCGCACTGAACATTTGAAACATTCCTTTGTCTGCACTGCCGTTATTACTTCTTTGCCCATGTATGTATATAGGTATGTATAACTACATATGTAGGTCAAATAAACATATCTTTGTCTCAAGCTGTCTGCACCACAGGGACATGAGAATTTGTAACAGTTTTGTTTGGACATAAACTAATGTGTTCGGTTTAATATTACACGCTTTAGTGGGTTTAGATCACTTTTTGGTTAAATGTCGCCCATCAATGATATATTCGAGGATAGCATTTTTATCGAGAGTTGATCTAAACCCATAAACTTATAAAATATAAGCTTTAACACAGCAGTTTATGTCCAAACATGGGTAAATTGTAACAAATTATCAGGTCCCTGTGGTCCGCACCAGACGTCGACCCATCTATGTGTTATATCAATTCATTTTCTTCAATACTGAGATTATCAGTTTGGGAATATGTATTATCACAGTTTTACTTTCTACACAAAAAAATGTTAATGTACGTATTAAACGTGTCGTAACGTTTCGTGGACGACTGGTCTCTTTGTCAAGCTTTGAGTTGTATTGTCAACATGTGCAACGATGCGACGAAATTGTATGTTTCATATGTCATTCGATCATGAACTATACACTTTGATTACATAGAAAGTCACTTTTTAATCTCTATAGCAATTTAGACACAGGCAATTGAATTATTGTTAAATTATACTACATTTTATTTCTACATCCTTTAACAAAGTGGCAGGCCCCTGTGTTCCTCCGAAGGCAATAAATTACATATAGATTCCTAGTAAACCCGTCAATTGTTGACATATACAAATTGACATGGATAATTGTAAATGTATAGAGGGTGAAAGGCTGTGAGAAAATTGTCATACTGTAACTTGTGACGAATTCCCTGTTGAAATTATCTGGCAATAAATACCTGTAGGTTTTAACTAAGCAAAACCACTGCTTGTAGATTCTTTTTTAAATGTAAATTGTGTAATGTATGTATGCATTTTAATGGGAGCCTGGCCATGATAAACGATCGCGTACATTGTATGTATTTTGTTTGGGAGTCGACTAAATATAACTTTGACCGCGATGTCGCCGCTTTCAAATGAGAAACATAAACTGTGATTTCTCGTGGTGATATGTTTCTCCTAAGAATATTAGCATTTTTGAAAACTGTCCTTCAAATCATGATTTAGTACCTATTAAGAAAGTTATGTAATGTTTTCGATGTTTATCTCATTCAGAGGAAAATATCTTAAGATTTTCCGATAACACTTAATATTACCTGTAAAAGTATACACGTATATCATTATTTTTAATCGACCACAAGTGTAGGTGTATGTATGTATGATTTTGTATGATGTATGCGTATATTTGTGTATGAACATGTCGATGTATTTACGGTGTATGTGTGTGTTTGAACCTGTAGATGTATTTCCGGTGTATGTGTGTGTATGAATATGAAGATGTATTAACGGTGTATGTGTGTGTATGGACCTGTAGATGTATTTACGGTGTATATGTGTGTATGAACCTGTAGATGTATTTCCGGTGTATGTGTGTGTATGAACCTGTAGACGTATTCACGGTGTATGAATCTATAGATGTATTACGGTGTATGCGTGTGTATGAACCTGTACATGTATTTATGGTGTATGTCTGTATGAATCTGTAGATGTATTTACTACGGTGTATGTGTGTGTATGAATCTGTAGATGTATTTACGGTGTATGTGTGTGTATGAACCTGTAGATGTATTTCCGGTGTTTGTGTGTGTATGAATCTGTGGATGTATTTACGGTGTATGGGTGTGTATGAATCTGTAGATGTATTTCCGATGTATGTGTGTGTTTGAACCTGTAGATGTATCTACGGTGTATATGTGTGTATGAACCTGTAGATGTATTTCCGGTGGATGTGTGTGTATGAACCTGTAGACGTATTCACGGTGTATGAATCTATAGATGTATTAATGGTGTATGCGTGTGTATAAACCTGTATATGTATTTATGGTGTATGTCTGTATGAATATGTAGATGTATTTACTACGGTGTATGTGTGTGTATGGACCTGTAGGTGTATTAACGGTGTATAGGTGTGTATGAACCTGTAGATGTATTTCCGGCGTATGTGTGTGTATGAATCTGTAGATGTATTAACGGTGTCTGTCTGTATGAATCTAGATGTATTTACGGTGTATGTGTATGTATGAATATGTAGATGTATTTCCGGTGTATGTGTGTGAATGAACCTGTAGACGTATTCACGGTGTATGAATCTATAGATGTATTACGGTGTATGCGTGTGTATGAACCTGTACATGTATTTATGGTGTATGTCTGTATGAAGCTGTAGATGTATTTACTACGGTGTATGTGTGTGCATGAATCTGTAGATGTATTTACGGTGTATTGTAGATGTATTTCCGGTGTATGTGTGTGCATGAATCTGTAGATGTATTTACGGTGTATATGTGTGTATGAATCTGTAGATGTATTTCCGGTGTATGGGTGTGTATGAATCTGTAGATGTATTTACGGGGTATGTGTATGAATCTCTGTAGATGTATTTACGGTGTATGTGTGTGTATCAATCTGTAGTTGTATTTACGGTGTATGTGTGTGTATGAATATGAAGATTTATTAACGGTGTATGTGTGTGTATGGACCTGTAGATGTATTTACGGTGTATAGGTGTGTATGAACCTGTAGATGTATTTCCGGTGTATATGTGTGTATGAACCTGTAGATGTATTTACGCTGTATGAGTGTGTATGAACCTGTAGATGTATTTCCGGTGTATATGTGTGTATGAACCTGTAGATGTATTTCCGGTGTATGTGTCTGTATGAATCTGTAGATGTATTTCCGGTGAATGTGTGTGTATGAATCTGTAGATGTATTTACTACGGTGTATGTGTGTGCATGAATCTGTAGATGTATTTACGGTGTATGCGCGTGTATGAATCTGTAGATGTATTTCCGTTGTATGTGTGTGTATGAATCTGTAGATGTGTTTCCGGTGTATGTGTGTGTATGAATCGGTAGATGTATTTCCGGTGTTTGTGTGTGTATGAATCTGTAGATGTATTTCCGTGTATGTGTGTGTATGAACCTGTAGATGTATTTTCGGTGTATGTTTGTGTATGAATCTGTAGATGTATTTACGGGGGATGTGTGGGTATGAATCTGTAGATGTATTTACGGTGTATGTGTGGGTATGAATCGGTAGATGTATTTCCGGTGTATGTGTGTGTTTGAACCCGTAGATGTATTTACGGTGTATGTGTGTGTATCAATCTGTAGTTGTATTTACGGTGTATGTGTGTGTATGAATCTGTAGCTGTATTTACGGTGTATGTGTGTGTATGAATCGGTACATGTATTTCCGGTGTTTGTGTGTGTATGAATCGGTAGATGTATTTACGGTGGATGTGTGTGTATGAATCTGTAGATGTATTAACGGTGTCTGTCTGTATGAATCTAGATGTATTTACGGTGTATGTGTATGTATGAATATGTAGATGTATTTCCGGTGTATGTGTGTGCATGAATCTGTAGATGTATTTACGGTGTATGTGTATGTATGAATATGTAGATGTATTTCCGGTGTATGTGTGTGAATGAACCTGTAGACGTATTCACGGTGTATGAATCTATAGATGTGTTAATGGTGTATGCGTGTGTATGAACCTGTATATGTATTTATGGTGTATGTCTGTATGAATATGTAGATGTATTTACTACGGTGTATGTGTGTGCATGAATCTGTAGATGTATTTACGGTGTATTGTAGATGTATTTCCGGTGTATGTGTGTGCATGAATCTGTAGATGTATTTACGGTGTATGTGTGTGTATGAATCGGTAGATGTATTTCCGGTGTTTGTGTGTGTATGAATCTGTAGATGTATTTACGGTGTATGGGTGTGTATGAATCTATAGATGTATTTACGGTGTATGTGTGTGTATGAACATGTAGATGTATTTCCGGTGTATGTTTGTGTAGGAATCTGTAGATGTATTTACGGTGTATGTGTGTGTATGAATCTGTAGATGTATTTACGGTGTATGTGTATGAATCTGTAGAAATATTTTCGGTGTATGTGTGTGTATGAATCTGTAGATGTATTTACGGTGTATATGTGTGTATGAACCTGTAGATGTATTTACGGTGTATGTGTGTGTATGAATCTGTTGATGTATTAACAGTGTATGTATGTGTATGAACCTGTAGATGTATTTACGGTGTATAGGTGTGTATGAACCTGTAGATGTATTTCCGGTGTTTGTGTGTGTATGAATCTGTAGATGTATTTACGGTGTATATGTGTGTATGAACCTGTAGATGTATTTACGGTGTATAGGTGTGTATGAACCTGTAGATGTATTTCCGGTGTATGTGTCTGTATGAATCTGAAGATATATTTACGGTGTATTTGTGTGTTTGAACCTGTAGAGGTATTTACGGTGTATATGTGTGTATGAACCTGTAGATGTATTTCCGGTGTATGTGTGTGTATGAACCTGTAGATGTATTCACGGTGTATGAATCTATAGATGTATTAACGGTGTATGCGTGTGTATGAACCTGTATATGTATTTATGGTGTATGTCTGTATGAATCTGTAGATGTATTTACGGTGTATGTGTGTGTATGAATCTGTAGATGTATTTACGGTGTATGCGTGTGTATGAATCTGAAGATGTATTTCCGGTGTATGTGTGTGTATGAATCTGTAGATGTATTTACGGTGTATGCGTGTGTATGAATCTGTAGATGTATTTCCGGTGTATGTGTGTGTATGAATCGGTAGATGCATTTACGGTGTATGTGTGTGTATGAACCTGTAGATTTATTTCCGGTGTATGCGTGTGTATGAATTTGTAGATGTATTTCCGGTGTATGTGTGTGTATGAATCTGTAGATGTATTTAGGGTGAATGTGTGTGTATGAATCGGTAGATGTATTTACGGGGTATGTGTATGAATTTGTAGATGTATTTACGGTGTACGTCTGTATGAATTTGTAGAAATATTTTCGGTGAATGTGTGTGTATGAATCGGTAGATGTATTTACGGGGTATGTGTATGAATCTGTAGATGTATTTACGGTGTATGTGTGTGTATGGATCTGTTGATGTATTTACGGTGTATGTGTGTGTATGAATCTGTAGATGTATTTACGGTGTACGTCTGTATAAATATGTAGATGTATTTCCGGGGTATGTGTGTCTATGAATCTGGAGATGTATTTCCGGTGTATGTGTGCGTATGAATCTGTAGATGTATTCCGGTGTATGTGTGTGTATGAATTTGTAGATGTATTTACGGTGTATATGTGTGTAGGAACCTGTAGCTGTATTTCCGGTGTATGTGTGCGTATGAATCTGTAGATGTATTAACGGTGTCTGTCTGTATGAATCTGTAGATGTATTTGCTGTGTATGTGTGTATTAATCTGTAGATATATTTACGGTGTCCGTCTGTATGAATATGTAGATGTATTTACGGTGTATGTGTATGTATGAATCTGTAGATGTATTTGCGGTGTATGTGTGTATGAATCTGTAGATATATTTACGGTGTACGTCTGTATGAATATGTAGATGTATTTCCGGTGTATGTGTGTGTATGAATCTGTAGATGTATTTACGGTGTATGTGTGTGTATGAATCTGTAGATGTATTTACGGTGTATGTGTGTGTATGAATCTGTAGATGTATTTCCGGTTATTTCTGTTTGATACAACAGTACAGTATAGATGTTTTTTTATCTGCATGCGTCACTATGTCTTAAACAGGAAGACAAACATTTAAAAAAAAAATTACGACATTCATGGATTACACAAAGACAGCGATTGGGGAAGCTTATTACCATGCGCCTGACCTGCCATACATTTTGGCTGTGATCTTTATTACTAGATATGCAGTTTTCATGATAGATTTCTGCTGTCGTTCCCTTTATTTAATTATAACTACATTCTTTATGATGCCTTTCGGGTTGTTATTAACTCATTCACCACTAAACTCACATTTGAACCTAACCAAATCAATGACTGGGCCAGTCCAGATAAGGTATGTAGGGGTGAATGAATCCATTCAAAACCTAATACAATACTACCTACTGATATACTCAA
This sequence comes from Mizuhopecten yessoensis, assembly GCF_002113885.1. Lineage (NCBI taxonomy): Eukaryota > Metazoa > Mollusca > Bivalvia > Pectinida > Pectinidae > Mizuhopecten > Mizuhopecten yessoensis. The sequence continues at coordinate 112,212 of NW_018406412.1, forward strand.
AATCATATTCCTTTTGACTGTAAGCTGTACGGGGAACATCTGATTTCTTTGTGTGGTTAAATGACAGGTCTAACTACAAAGGTGAACTTTAACCCAAATATCTGCGCCGTGACGTGCTCAATATAATACAAAACAATACAATGTAATACAAAAATACAATACAATACAATGTAATACAAAAATAAAGTAGAATACAATACATAAATACACCAATTCGTGAAAAGACGAACTTGTTTGACTAAACGCCGTTGGACAATTGCCATTAATAATTGTCGCAAGCTAAGTATAAAACTTTTTTTTTTTATTATATAATTCTTGCACTTGTCTTTTGAATTTTGTTTCACGTAAGGTATTTATGGTGAGTTCAGAACAACTTTGATTCTAGAAAAATATCACCAGGAACAAGACGCTGATTATCTTTTAAACAGCAAAGTGTCTTTGAAAGTCAGCGATAATGTATCTTTAAGGAATAACTATGAGGATTCGTCTTGAACACCACCCCTTCCTCCACGCGCTCTGCCTCATACAGGAAAAAATAATGAAGAGGTTTTGTTAAGGGATCACACCCGTAGCGTTTAATTGGCAGTTATTTTGAAGAGTACACGTGTTTAAACGTTTGCCGGGTCGCGCGCTCACGTGCATAATGACACACACGAGACTTGAACCCTTAATTCATAGCACGTGCTGTTATTTTACGGCCAATTAATGGAATTTACGACGGATTACGTTCGTCCGGAATGTATGCTTTTACGACACTTGGAAATAGGTTTGGCCGAATATATCGGTTCTCGAGAGAGAGAGAAAAAATTAAGAATTATTCAGGAAAATGAAATCATAATATTTTTTTGTCTTTTTTTTTGTCTTCACAGATACATCATGTAAAATTTGAAGAAAAATTACAAAACTCACCAAACAGTTTTTTTATAAACAAATATTTAAATTTGGTTTTGTTACCTGCCAATGAAATGGAGAGGGTATAGATATGATTGCCTTGTTTGTTCGTCTATCACTTTGTTTGCATCCGGTAAACAAGTTATCCCAACACTGGATGGAGTGTGCTCGAGTGCGATAAAATTGTTATAGGGTCAGAGGTCAAAACTAGTGTCGGACGGGGTACCTGAAACAGACATTTTAGGGACCTAATATCAATACCTTAATAATTTTAATGAAAAGAAGTTATTTTTCTTCTGAACTCAACCTTTTATGTTTTCTATCTCAGGAATTCTGTTATATTTTGATAAACATTAAAAAAAACAAGAAAAAACCGGATATTACATTCCAGCAATAATAATCAAAGGTAAAACCAAGGGTGTTCCGAGAGTTGCTCAAACGTTCGGGGTAAAATCGAGTCTAATTAAGCAAAACCCCGCAACTGTGCACGTGGTCAGACCAGGAATCTGATTGTAGAGTTTCGTTCATCGAGCAATGAATCACAGCCGAAACGTATAACAAACTTAATCGTCTTTTGACACTAATGAGTTCATGACGACACAAATCCAGTTTTAATTAATTACAATGTGATTGGTGAAATATGTTTCGGATAATTGGCAGAATTAACAATCTTAAATTTTAATTAATTTTCACTCAGAGTTGATTTGATTTCGTAATGTGTGAAGCGACACATTCTTCATTTCGTTCGAAGATTGAACCACCCATTACGAAACGTACCGCTGTAATTCTTATTTATTGATAGCATTTCCTGACCGATTTTTTTATTCATATCTGGAGACAGCTACATGAACAGTTAACTTAACAACATGTATATACCAGAGGTTATCTTACAGTAGAGGTATCTGTAATACATTTGCCTGTCTTACTTTTAGCGCCGTTCATGCTTTTTTTTTTTGTACAGTGTCAGTGATCCACCTTTTGGTTGTGCTTATACGGTAATAAACGTACAGTTACAGGATAATACAAGTCAGGAATAGTGTAATATAAGTAAAGTTACAGGGTAATATAAGTACAGTTACAGAGTAATATAAGTACAGTAACTGGGTAATATAAGTACAGTGACAGGGATATATAACTACAGTAACAGGGTAATATAAGTACAGTAACAGGGAAATATAAGTACAGTGACAGGGTAATATAAGTACAGTAACAGGATAATATAAGTACAGTGACAGGGTAATATAAATACAGTAACAGGGTAATATAAGTACAGTTACAGGGTAATATAAATACAGTTACAGGGTAATATAAGTACAGTGACAGGGTAATATAAGTACAGTAACAGGGGAATATAAGTACAGTAACAGGGAAAGATAAGTACAGTGACAGGGTAATATAAGTACAGTAACAGGGTAATAAAAGTACAGTAACAGGGTAATATAAGTACATTAACAGGGTACTATAAGTACTGTAACTGGGAAATATAAGAACAGTTACAGAGTAATATAAGTACAGTAACTGGATAATATAAGTACAGTGACAGGGATATATAAGTGCAGAAACAGGGGGAGATAAGTACAGTAACAGGGTAATATAAGTAGAGTTAAAGGATAATATAAGAACAGTTACAAGGTAATATAAATACAGTGTACAGTAACAGGGTAATATAAGTACATTAACAGGGTACTATAAGTACTGTAACTGGGAAATATAAGAACAGTTACAGAGTAATATAAGTACAGTACCTGGGTAATATAAGTACAGTGACAGGGATATATAACTACAGTTACGGGGTAATATAAGTACAGTAACAGGGTAATAAAAGTACAGTAACAGGGAAATATAAGTATAGTTACAGGGAAATATAAGTACAGTAACAGGGAAATATAAATACAGTAACAGGGTCATATAAGTACAGTTACAGGGTAATATAAATAAAGTTACAGGGTAATATAAGTACAGTAACGGGGTAATATAAGTACAGTAACAGGGTACTATAAGTACTGTAACTGGGAAATATAAGAACAGTTACAGAGTAATATAAGTACAGTAACTGGATAATATAAGTACAGTGACAGGGATATATAACTACAGTTACAGGGTAATATAAGTACAGTTACAGGTTAATATAAGTACTGTTACAGGGTAATATAATTACAGTTACAGGGTAATATAAGTACAGTGACAGGGTAATATAAATACAGTAACAGGGAAATATAAGTACAGTGACAGGGTAATAAGTACAGTAACAGGATAATATAAGTGCAGTGACAGGGTAATATAAATACAGTAGCAGGGTAATATAAGTACAGTTACAGGGTAATACAAGTACTGTTACAGGGCAATATAAGTACAGTTACAGGGTAATATAAGAACAGTAACAGGGTAATATAAGTACAGTGACAGGGTAATATAAAGACAGTAACAGGGTAATATAAGTACAGTACAGGGTAATATAAGTACAGTAACAGGGTTATATAAGTTCAGTTACAGGGTAATATAAATACAGTTAGTAATATAAGTACAGTAACAGGGTAATGTAAGTACAGTTACAGGGTAATATAAGTACATTAACAGGGTACTATAAGTACTGTAACTGGGAAATATAAGAACAGTTACAGAGTAATATAAGTACAGTACCTGGGTAATATAAGTACAGTGACAGGGATATATAACTACAGATACAGGGTAATATAAGTACAGTAACAGGGGAATATAAGTACAGTTAAAGGATAATATAAGAACAGATACAAGGTAATATAAATACAGTTACAGGGCAATATAAGTACAGTAACAGGATAATATAAGTACAGTGACAGGGTAATATAAGTACAGTAACAGGGGAATATAGGTACAGTTACAGGGCAATATAAGTACAGTTACAGGGTAATATAAGTACAGAAACAGGGAAATATAAGTACAGTAACAGGATAATATAATTACAGTTACAGGGTAATATAAGTACAGAAACAGGGAAAAATAAGAACAGTGACAGGGTAATATAAGTACAGTAACAGGGTTATATAAGTACAGTAACAGGGTAATATAATTACAGTTACAGGGTAATATAAATACAGTAACAGGGGAATATAAGTACAGTAACAGGGTAATATGAGTACAGTGACAGGGTAATATAAGTACAGTAACAGGCTAATATAAGTACAGTTACAGGGTAATAGAAGTACAGTAACAGGGAAATATAAATACAGTAACAGGGTAATATAATTACAGTTACAGGGTAATATAAATACAGTAACAGGGGAATATAAGTACAGTTAAAGGATAATATGAGAACAGTTACAAGGTAATATAAATACAGTTACAGGGCAATATAAGTACAGTAACAGGATAATATAATTACAGTTACAGGGTAATATAAATACAGTAACAGGGGAATATAAGTACAGTAACAGGGAAAGATAAGTACAGTGACAGGGTAATATAAGTACAGTAACAGGATAATATAATTACAGTTACAGGGTAATATAAATACAGTTAGTAATATAAGTACAGTAACAGGGTAATGTAAGTACAGTTACAGGGTAATATAAGTAAAGTAACAGGGAAATATAAGTACAGTAACAGGATAATATAATTACAGTTACAGGGTAATATAAATACAGTAACAGGGAAATATAAGTACAGTGACAGGGTAATAAGTACAGTAACAGGATAATATAAGTACAGTAACAGGGTACTATAAGTACTGTAACTGGGAAATATAAGAACAGTTACAGAGTAATATAAGTACAGTACCTGGGTAATATAAGTACAGTGACAGGGATATATAACTACAGTTACAGGGCAATATAAGTACAGTTACAGGGTAATATAAATACAGTTAGTAATATAAGTACAGTAACAGGGTAATAAAAGTACAGTAACAGGGAAATATAAGTATAGTTACAGGGAAATATAAGTACAGTAACAGGGTAATATGAGTACAGTGACAGGGTAATATAAGTACAGTAACAGGGGAATATAAGTCAGGTATAGTGTAATATAAGTACAGTTACAGGGAAATATAAGTACAGTTACAGGGAAATATAAGTACAGTAACAGGGGAATATAAGTACTGTTACAGGGTAATATTAGTACAGTAACAGGGTAATATAAGTACAGTAACAGGGGAATATAGGTACAGTTACAGGGCAATATAAGTACAGTAACAGGATAATATAATTACAGTTACAGGGTAATATAAGTACAGAAACAGGGAAAAATAAGAACAGTGACAGGGTAATATAAGTACAGTAACAGGGTTATATAAGTTCAGTTACAGGGTAATATAAATACAGTTAGTAATATAAGTACAGTAACAGGGTAATAAAAGTACAGTAACAGGGAAATATAAGTAGAGTTACAGGGTAATATAAGTACAGTAACTGGGTAATATAAGTACAGTGACAGGGATATATAACTACAGTTACAGGGCAATATAAGTACAGTAACAGGGTAATATAAGTACAGTTAAAGGATAATATAAGAACAGTTACAAGGTAATATAAATACAGTTACAGGGTAATATAAATACAGTTACAGGGTAATATAAATACAATTACAGGGTAATATAAGTACAGGTACAGGATAATATAAGTACAGTTACAGGGATATATAAGTACTGTTACAGGGTAATATAAGTACAGTTACAGGGTAATATAAGTACAGTTACAGGGTAATATAAGTACAGTTACAGGGTAATATAACTACAGTTAAAGGATAATATAAGTACTGTTACAGGGTAATATAAGTACAGTTACTGGGTAATATAAATACAGTTGCTGGTTAATATAAGTACAGTTACAGGGTAATATAAGTACAGTTACAGGGTAATATAAATACAGTTGCTGGTTAATATAAGTGCATTCATAGGTTGATATAAGTACAGTTACATGGTAATGTAAGTACAATTAAAGGGTAATATAAGTATTGTGACAGGGTTATACAACTACATTTATAGGTTGATATAAATACAGTTACAGGGTAATAAAAGTACAGATATAGGGAAATATAAGTACAATTATAGGGTAATTTTTTGTTTGTAGGTTGTTTTTACACGATTAACACATTTTGGCGAAAATAAAATGAGAATATATCATGTATGTGAAATGCTTTTATTTTTGCAATGCGACAATCTGAATCTTTTGAGACATACGTGAACAAGTGGCTCAAAGCATCTGATACGGATATTGTTTACCTTTATCAAGCGCCAGTGTGTATGTGTGTGTATATGTGCTTTTGTCGTTTTTAAGTACGTACAATGTAAAATGTCTTGAAAAACGACTCCTGGTATATACTCGGCCTTTCACTAAACTCGAATACATTGGCCCATTACGTCTCATACCACCCTTTTTTGATAATAATGACGTGGAACGCATTAATGAATATTTACTGAGAGTAATGTCCAAAAAAAGTTTAGAAGGCTCCATTAATTCTACGAGGAAAAAAATCAAAATATTCACTTTTCTTATTTAGAATTTTTAAACAGATCTGTATCACACTTTTTTCTTCTTTTCTTCAGAATAGAGTGAACAGTATGGAATGTTAAAGACATAGCTGGTGAAGTCGCTATTGTGAAAGATTCAGGTACGTATATTAAAAATATAAACGTACATGCCAAGCGGACATAATCGTAGGTTAATACAATAGGCAGCGAAATATGTTTCTCATTTCAAAGGCTACGGTTGTTGTGTTTGTGCCGTTTCGCTATTTCGTCTTTTCGCCCCGTAAAGACAAGCTTAGTAACGTTTAATCGTCGTTGTGCCGTCTTTTATGGGGAAACAAAACAACGAGAATTAAGATTGGTAAATTCTCGTTTTTTCGAGACGAAAAGACAAAACTACGAGAGTTTCCACGTAGGTTTGCTGATTAACGTCTTATGGGGAAAGAAGACGAAACGTACAAAGGCACATGTGATGTGATGTACGTCATCTGTCGTTAATTAGGCCTTACACGTATATACCAGCCTTACATACATATTTGTATAGTATAGCTATTTACTAATTGCTGTGTATCCCAGGGTATTCATTGTTATATATTTGTATATTATAGTTATTGATAAAGGTATTACAACTCATTGTGGTCAGTATACTATTCATCGATATTATGGCTAGGGAATATCAGCTCTTCTCAAAAATGTCTGTCTGATTTATTCCTTCCGTCTTTTTGGTAAATAATCGCATTACTGTTTTGTCGCCAATGTCCTTAGAACGTTTGGGGTGGTATTCTGTATGTTTATTATCCCCAAATTTCACCGAAACGGGGGATATTAATTTGGGTTTGTTCGTCTGTCAGTCTGTCTGTCTGTCTGTCTGTCTGTCTGTCACGCTTCGTTTCCGTGCAATAACTGCAACAAAAGTTAATTGATTTTCTTCAAAATTGGTAACGGGGTTAAAAGCCTTAAGGGCTCAGCCTAGTTCGATGACCACTTTCAGCGGTCCCCATTTGGCGGAGTTATGACCCCTTGAATAACGAAAAACGTCATTATATACCTACATGTTCATTAAAAAATTTAGCATCTGTATAAGTTTTTTTTCCCTTCGAGTTTCAAGCTATACATTGTGTCTCAACAGCACGATACTCACATGTTTAAACCTAACCTCATTAATGTTTACCTACAATATGTCCTGCAAGCGGGGGATATGAATTCCACGAATTTGTTTATTTTTATTATCTTTGAACATTATAAACTGTAACAAGGATATGATTACCCGTTATTATTATATCAATATAAATAATGTACCGGAAAGCATAGGTGTAACACAATATTGATCTATTACGGACTTTTGTTGAGGTGAATGTGATGTTATACATGTATGAACCTGAAAAAAGTGATATTAACCGAGATGAAGCGATATTAAACGAATTTAGGTCAATATCACTTTTCAGATTCATATGATACATAATCAGCGAAATTTAAGCAATTTATTGTCAAAGAAAATATAAGTAAACAAAATGGGATGTAAACAGATTATCAAGAAAAAGAGCTGCATTTTCTAAACATACTAATATTGAGTCAAGATCACATATCAACTTTAAAAGATGTGCATCGATTAGGTTGCCTTACAACCGTCAGCTGTAGGGAATTTCCCTTTAGTTCAGCGGTAGAGTATCGGGCTGGAGAGCCATGGGTCGCGGGTCGAGCCCCAATGACGGAACTATCTTCATCACTATTCCTCGTCCTACTACACAACAGCTTCCACGTGATTGTGATTCAACTAATGAGAAAGTATAGGGAAATGATATCATCTAATATATTAGCATTCGGCGACACGTCGTTATATTTTGTATTATTGTTTGAAGTATCCTGATGTGTCAAAAGGCTTGTTTAACGTGACAATACAAGTAAACCGGTACTGTAAGGCGAGATCTCGTCGACTGTAAGGCGAGATCTCGTTGACTGTAATACAAGATCTCGTTGACTGTAAGACGAGATCTCGAGAGGATATCCGACACTGCGGAGTAAGTACACTAGGGTTGTTACACTCATTGGAGTGAAGTGATCCTCAAAGGACATATTTCTATCGTCAAGGTCAAGGTGAAACAGACGCAGCATTTGATATAAAGCTCTGCTCTGAATGTGAAACCGATAGATCAACTTTTTGACTCGTTTTCTTTGTATCTTCTCATAAACATCTTCGTGTTTTGTGGTAATTAGACTCAATGAAATAAAATATTTTTTGAGAGAAAACGAGATATATGTTTCAAAGGAAATAATCTTATCAATGAGTGACTAATAGTTTTAAAAAAACCTTTACACTTTAAAATAACATTAATAGGATAGGCGCCCTTGTGTGGTACAAGTCTAGACAAAGGAATCAGACCTCGAGCAGGCTCTGCGTGCCAAGTTTTGGCTTGGTTTGTTTGTGTTTATACTCATGAACACATATAGTCATTTAAGGACGTTTCGGGTTTTGTTGTTGGGGAAAACCGGACTACCCGAACAAAAAAAAAACCAATTTCTAATCATATTTACTCACTGTTGATCGACTCACGGAAATAAACAATTATTGAACATACTTATATTAATTACTGTGAAGGTCAAATATACTGATTTTATTTGAAAGTATCAGTATATATATATATATATATTTACATTTGCCCCCGCAACGTCCCATTACAACAGTGTTAGAGTGCAAGTGTAATTATATAGGCTATAATTACAACTGCTCGACTATAATTACAACTGCCTGTTTCAGGTGTAGGAATATGTAAACAAACAAAATGGCCGCCTGAAATGTATTTTGAGGCAGGGCAAATGGTCTTTGTAGGAATATGTCTTAAAAAAGAAAAATATGTAAATATAAAAAATACCTGGTTGTCTGGATGTAATTATTGTTGATATAATTACAGTTGTCAAATTTTCGGAGCGATCCGCTCCTTTATCAAGACACAGTGAAGCAGAACAGTTACATGTACATATACATAATATTACAAGAAGATAGAACTGATATACTTTAATTGAAAATATAGCTTTTATATAAAACCAGAGACGTATAATATGTATTTATACGTCTCTGATAAAACCAATAGTCCCCTCGGCTAAAGACAGCCGAAGGCAGCAATTAAGCTGAGAGCATCGTGGACAAGGAACGCTGATAGTTTAAATCTCAGAACGCTCGCTGGCTCTGCTCTATAGCGATGAAACACAACGACGACCCGCCAAATGATATCCAAAATCGGAGAAGAATATAATATATATTATACGTATACCTTCTTGTCGACGCTCATTTCTACCTCCCGACTGTATTTTTGTAAAATTTGTCTTTACATGTCTCATATTTCATGTCGGTAATAGCACATGCCTTCTTAAAATGTTTGCAAAAATATATTTCTAATTCGTGTCAATGTGACGTTATACAGGTGTCATATTGATTTTTAAACAATGTCAATTATTTTAAATGTTCTAAGCGACTGACGAATCGAATTTTAATCGTTTGTATTAATCCGATTTCAGATAGGAATTTATTGTCGTGTAATATTTTTACTTGTAAGTATTTTTTTTAAAATCTAAATGTAATTGGTTATTTACTGCGCTAACAAATACAAAGCATCTGTGTTAAGTCCGGTTAGGTTATTTTGACGTTAATTTAATTTAAATTAATCATGTATATTTTTATATATACATATAATATATGTTTAGTTATTTGAAAAGTATTAATATATGTATCTCTAATCTCATGCATTTTTCACTTAACGCCTGATTTTGAAAATAAAATAGATTTATTTAAAGCGCTAAGCTGCTAAAGACCCACTTGAGCTATTAATATGTGTATAGTTTTGTTTCGGTGCAAATACTGAAAACAACATGTAAGCTTTAATCTTAAATTCCAATTTCTTTTCTTGAATAGTATTGTTGGAACAAAATTAATGAAATATTAAAGTTGTCATTTAAGGTAAACGAATATGAAATATGAAATTCAAACATAGGTTAATTTTATTTTCAAAAATTACAACATTACTTAATTTTATCTTCAATAGCATTAAAGGCGTTAAAGATATTTTTATATTTTACTCAGCGAAGCTAACAAGGCTTTTTATTCTACTCCGTCATACTTTTAAATATCAAAGGTATTTTAAAGGTCATATTGACTTGCCTGACGCGGGTCGTTACTGTCATTTGTTGATTATAAACAGGATAAATGTCCGTAGACTAATAAATTTAAATAAAACACACAATGATTTATCTGTTTTTTCCGATCAAGCTATTAAATTCGAATTTTATATATCTTTACAATGGTTGAGACATATTAGACTATGTGTATTTACAAATACGAATATGTTTTACATGTATAATAAATAAATGTTAAATGACCTTACTGAAACAACTTAAATCATGCCTGAGGTTTGAATTAGAGTTAAGGATGTATGCTACCTTACCAACCGTACCAAGTTAATTTGCGAAAGAGTTAAGGATATATGCTATCTAATAATACCTGCGATTTGTGTCAGAAGTAAAATATACCTACCTTGTTATTGATGTCAGAGTTAAGAAAATATGCTACCTTAACTTCAGATGTTTTTAATTGATGTTAGATTTAAGGATATATGCTACCTAAACAATAGATGTTTTATATTGTGTCAGAGTTAAAGATATCATGCTTCCTTAACAACAGATGTTTTAATTGATGTTTGAGTTAAGGATATATGCTACCTTAGCTACAGATATTTTTAATTGATGTTTGAGTTAAGGATATATGCTACCTAAACTACAGATGTTTTTAATTGATGTTAGAGTTGCGGATATATGCTACCTTAACTACAAATGTATTTAATTGATGTTAGCGTTAAGGATATATGCTACCTTAACTACAGATGTATTTAATTGATGTTAGATTAAGGATATTTGCTACCTTAACTACGGATGTTTTGATTGATGTTAGAGTTGCGGATATATGCTACCTTAACTACAAATCCATTTAATTGATGTTAGCGTTAAGGATATATGCTACCTTAACTACAGATGTATTTAATTGATGTTAGATTAAGGATATTTGCTACCTTCACTACGGATGTTTTGATTGATGTTAGAGTTAAGGATATATGCTACCTTAGCTACAGATGTTTTTAATTGATGTTAGAGTTAAGGATATATACTACCTTAACTACAGATGTTTTTAATTGATTTTAGAGTTAAGGATATATGCTACCTTAACTACGGATGTTTTGATTGATGTTAGAGTTAAGGCTATATGCTACCTTAACTACATATGGTTTTTTTTAATTGATGTTAGAGTTAAGGATATATGCTACCTTAAGAACAGATGTTTTTTAATTGATAATAGAGTTAAGGATATATGCTACCTTAACTACAGATGTTTTAGTTGATGTTAGAGTTAATGTTACATTCTGTGTTAATTTAGTTATATATTCTTTATCATTTATTTAGTTATTCCGTCTTTCCTTTATCCTAAAATGTAAGATAACTTTTTAATCCTTTAATAGATAAAAGCAAAGTTCATCTTATAATTTTAAATAACGATAAAATAATAACGACCGTAGAAATATCTTTCAAATAATCCGACTCCTTTGTCTCTGACTATCGTATTGAGGAAGTAAAATATAGTGCTGAAGGACTTGGGGCGTCATGTGTCATTTTTGGCCTTTTCAACATTTCAACTTGAATTTATTTGCCAATTTCTGTTATAAACATCATATTGGTTGATTGGGGCTAACTTTCTTGATGTAGATTTTTTCCAATGCGCATGCGTAGATGCCCTTCCATGGCAACGAACTGCGTTGCTATGCAGAAATAGCCAAAATATGGTGTTTTTTGACAGTTAACATGCAGAAATGAAAGCCTCCGCATGTGACAAACAAACATTCCTTTCTACGAATGAACACTGGTATAACAATGTTTTCGTACGTCAAATATTTATTTGTTTGTTGCATGCGGAGGCTTTCAAAAATTGAAGAGCGTTTAGTTAATTTCCTTCAAAATGACCAATTTTCAACGAAACAGCGCACAACAGACGATATTACCACATTATATCATGAAAATGCGCGTTTATGTCTCTCTTGGTAATGTCATATCTCCTAAACCAGTTGTCGAATGAATTTGAAATTTCATATTTGCGTACTTCATTTATTCCATATTATAAATTTAACAACTAACCCTAAATCCCCGATGAGGCCGTAACTAACCCTGAACTCCCCTAGTCCTTTGAGTGCACACTTGAAATTTGAATTGGTGCTGTTAGCCACTAAAAGTGTCTGACTCATAATTTTGCACATACAAAAAGGAAGAAAATCGTAACCCTCATTGAGGGGGGTGGGGGTAGAAAAACACTCTTTAGTATTAATGAATCTAAATTCTATCCTAACCATCAATTATATTTAATTAGGAAATATTCACTAATTGACCAATCAGAAGCAAGAATAATATGTTCTTTTTGAAAAAAATACACATATATCCACAGGGAACATTGTAGAAGTCAAATTGAATTTGATTAAGATAAGACCGCGAGATCTGCTCCATAACCACTCGGCTGAATCCTTACCCCCGGGGGCAGACCGATATCGATGGCAGTGTTGTAATTTATTCTCCAATAAAGCCTTTACATGCACTTTAATTTCTTCTGGGAGAGGACATTGGGATTTGGCAAAGGTTATTAGCACACACAAAAAAACCACATAAAAAACAGTGTGGAAACAGCTTGAAAATATTGTAAATGTACAATACAGTACTTTAGAGATGTGATTATCAGGATGTATGTTTTTCGAGATAAACGTTGGAAAAATTCGGATAAACAAAGTCATTTTCGGGCTCATACCAAGTCCAAATGAAGAACACTATAGCGTTTGAAGTGCGATCCCGTACGCGTACAATTATGAGAGGGGAAATAAACCTTCCCCAGCTGTTTTCAGGGAACATTCTCCATATTATTTGCCGTATGATTTTTAAAGTGAATTAATATTCGGAACCCCTCGCTTTTTACCCTCCGTTATACTTTCTCTGTTCGACACTGCTAAAAGTGCATTACATGCAAAATCCCTCGAAGTTTCCCCTGCAATGATTTCTCTACTCGACATTGCTGAAAGTGAACTTTTTTTTTTTTTTTTATATAAATTTTAATCCCTCAGCATTTTGATATTCTCATTTCCATAGATCTTTGACATATGCATATGCGAATATTCAGTGGTTGTTGGAGGCTGTCAGGGTTGAGGAGCCATGGGATTAGCCCCCCGAACAATAAAGTGTCCACACGTAGGTGGTCTTTCACTATTCGTACACATTACATTCAATAGCTACGTTTATACATGTGTTATATATATATAAACCCAGCCTGAATGCACAATGATTTTTGCAATGTATTATATGTAGATGTTTTCTCTGTCTTGGTATTGTTTGTGACGTCACTATGCTTGTTTATTTATGACGTCACTAAAATTGTTGACTATACAAATATTGATGACGTCATGTAACCAACGGTGATAAATAAACATCAATCCGCCTGAAGAAGCCCTAGAAGGCAGAAAGGCCTAGCGGACGATCTGAAAAATGTGTTTTTATTCTATATATACATGTATATATATAAATATTAATCCCGTAACAGTAAATATTATATAGTTATATTAAGTTTGTAAGTTGTCCCCGCGCATGCATGTATCAGCCACCCCAAAACTGTATCCGCCACGGCTGCGTCATGTCCCTGTAAAGTCTTTTACTTCGCATCCGGACAATAATGGGGACGTCCATTACCTACATGCACGCGGTATATTACTGTTTATTGTGAACTTATATACGAAATCCCTCGCTGATTATCCTCCGTTATATTTCTCAGTTCGACACTGCTTAAAGTGAATTACATTCGGAATTCCTTGCTGTTTACTCTCAGTTTTCATTTAGCAGTTCGACACTTGCTTAAAGTGAATAACATTCAGAATTTCTTGCTGTTTACCCTCCATTATATTTTCTCTTTCGGCACTGCTGAAATAAAATTAAAATTCAACTTCCGTTATAATTTCTCTGTAGGGCCATGCTAAAGTGTGCTAAAACCATTGAATTCCATATAATTATTTAAGCACGAATCTGTCTTAAATCACCTATCAGTTTGTATGTATTAAATTATTTCTACAACACTACCAAAATGCACGAACACTCCATATACCTTTAGATTTCAGTTTTTTTTACAGTACTATACAAAGGAAATATTTGGTAATATCATGAAATTACTTTGAACTGACATACATTTTCATTTTATTTTTGCAGGTCGATCTTCAAAGTAGGTCGGCTACAGTTCCATTGTTAAAGACGTCAAAGTCGCAAATGAAACCATTTCAGTATACAAATACCAGAGAACGCTGTTCACGAGCATTACAGACGTGACTTGAGCTAAAAAAATCATAATGTCGCTCGACCAAAAGCTCATCGCTCTTAATGATGACGTCACAAGAGCATTACTTCCGGTCATCATAATCATCGCCTGCCTAATGGTCATCGGTTTTATCGGAAATCCTATGGTCATGTATTTTTACGGATGTCGAATGAAGACTACGCCATCTTACATGTTCATCGTTACTCTCGCCATCTTTGATATGATTTCGTGTACAATATCAATGCCATTTGAAATATACGAGCTTTGCCATTTCTACACATTTGACAGTCCGGAAGCTTGTCGCACTCTCCGTTTCATTAATTACTTTGCGAGTATTGCTTCCGGTGCAACCCTTATCGCAATAGCGGTTGACAGATATCGCAAAATTTGCAAGCCCTTTGACAAACAAATTTCTGTCAAACTTGCAAAGGTCATAATTGTGCTTGTGATTGTATTTTCTGCAATGACATCATGGCCGAGTTTAGTGTTCTACACCGTGGTCCCTGTAAACATAACTGAAGACCCCGAACTTGTGGGGTTCGACTGTACGACAAGACGGGATGAGGATTTCAAAAGGTACATAACAGTATATAACCTAATTTTGTTTCCTATTTTCATCATTTCAATTATTGTTCTGATCGTTCTCTACTCCCTTGTTGGTAAACAGCTATTTAATTTAAAGAACTTCCGGTTTTACGCATCAAAGAGAAGCCCATTGTCGCCGACAAAATCCAACAAAAGCGAGGCTATGACGATGTCGATTAGTTTGCCATCTCCATACAAACATGACAGCAAGGGAGATAACTATAACGTTAAAACCAGTAGACCGTTGTCTCTCTCACCAACAGATCTGGAATCCGACATTAACCGAAAAAATACGGGAACTAACGGAGATCTTGAATTTACTGACATTTCTGCTCCGAAAGAATCCGAAAGAAAACGAGCGGAAACAAAGATTAGTTTTGATGCCACCTCTTCACCTTCGTCTGATACGACGGACAACAGTGGAGCGTCGATATCAAGAACGAAACATTCCACTTCCGGCTCTACGAAAGACAAGAAACTTACCGCACAGAACATAAACACCAAGCGATACACAATTATTACTTTATCGATAAGTATCGCTTTCGTTCTGAGTTTTCTCCCCTATCTGAGTCTCGTCACTTGGCGGACTTTGGCGAGCGATTACGAACCAAATCTGCTCTCAGAGTCCGCCATGGTAGCGTTTCAGCTCTTCCTGCGCTCTTTTCTTATTAGCAGCGCAAGTAATCCCGTCATTTACGGGTTTCTTAATACGGAGTTCAAGGCCATGGTTCTGAGAGCGCTGCGAAGAGTATGTTGTTTCTGTTGTATGAGGAAAGAAACCCGGGATATCTCGAGGTCGGAATTGAGCGGCCACACCGGATCTACGTAATCAAACGGGACTTCAGATTTCTCCGATTTTGATTTTCAAAACCAAGCGGACACAGAATCAAACATTTGTATGGTGCCGTCTTAACGGTTTCTTTTGTTATAATAACACAGGTCTATAGCAAAACAAAACGCAAATTATTTTGTCTTAAGGATCCATGTCCCACTGTACTCTGTTTTTTTCTATATACAGTAACCTCCCCATACCTTCCGTTCGGATATAACTGTACCACAGTTGGACCAGAATGCTTCCGTTGAGCAGTTACCTCAATCGATTAGAACGATAGTATAACAATCTGAAGTCCTTGGTTCGATTCCCGGTCGAGCCTATTGAATGTTTACACTTGGAGCACTGTTGTTAATGTTATTTTGTTCATTTCATCTATATCATTTTTCACAATAGTCCCGTATGGTATGGTTTTCTTTTTAAAAATCATTCATCAAAGGCATAGTTTTACCGGAAAAAACAGTTTCCAATATCAAGTACAATCTTTGGGCAGTGGTAAGGGGATCCTTAACTTTCTTCCTTGTTAGGGCCGAAGATAGTCTCGTTCAACCAGACTCATATTGTCTTCGTAAACTACGCCGAACAGATAATTTCAAAGTGACCAAGCAGCTGATTGAACGAGACTAGAGTTGACATAGTCGAACGCATCTTAAATCAAAGTCATACATACCATATGTTGTTTGCAGTATTTGCATTTATTATGATGTGCAACTTGACAACTACTACCCATAGCTGATTGATTACTCGTTTCTCTCGGTCTTGAGGAGAACCCCAAGTTGGAATAATTACTGACTTTTTTCTTTTCCCTTTTTCTTGTTTCAAATTTAATGAAATTTAAAAAAAAAAAATAAAAAAATAAAAAAAAAAATATCCGAATATTTCAAAGAAAGGAAAAAAGGACAAGCAGATAACAAACCGAAGAGTACCGTTCAGGAGTTGAAAATGCACGAGGTGTTCTAAGTTTCATGGCATTGACCCTTGACATTTAGCAATTTCTGAAGTTAAACAGAAGTTTAGAGAGTCAAAACACATGTACGAAAGTACTAGGCCCGTGTTCGTGAAACCTTGCTCATGCTCAAACTCAGATTTTGTGCTCAAGTCCAATTTGTTTTTCCCGTTGATAAATTGATAAAAAAATATATTTTGTCAATGATCTGGAAGATTTTTGGAAAGACTTTGTGCCGAATTCCGTTTCATGTTTAAACTTGGCTCTGTGTCCTGATTTAAGCCAGTAACAAACAAAAAAAGATTTGGGCACAGAATCTATGCTTGAGCACGAGAACGTTTTCATGAATATGGGCCCTGTCCTTTGAAACCTGAGTGTCAAAGCACGTCTTGAGGTTTCAAATTTTTTTACATGTACAAGAGTCTACTGAAAGCTTTGCTCTGGTACCGTGTACCAATTCGACAAAAACGAAATCTAATGCATCATGGGAATGAATTACAAATGCATTATTCAAACTCGGAAGATGATAGAAGCTGTGTTGATTGAGTATCTAGAAATTGGCATCAACATAAGTTATGCATAGTGTAATCGTTTTTACTAAATTCTTAGATCTGTAAAGCTACCTTTCTGTGTTACAACATTACACCATGGTATGTATTGAGATGAAGGCAGCTTGATATATTCATAGCATCATTGTATGACGTCAATCTATGACGTCATAATGAATTAAACCTGAAAAAGATTCGATTTCAAAACACATTTCATTAACTTTTGTTTTACATGTAACTATCATTATGTACGTAATTGTTTTTATATAACTAAACAAAAATCAAAAATTGAAATAATGTTGATTTTGGCAAATCTTCAGCTGACATATTTTTCATTATGAAGTATTATTTTCAATCCTGTATAGAAAATTAAAAAAAATGGTTTAAATGTACGTTTTTTTAAATAGTTTGAATTTTGTGTATGTGTGTGTGTTTGTGTGTGTTCCCATCATTGAAACGTTTACATATTGTGCATGCCTGTTTGTAAATTACTTTTATTTCTAAACGTCATTACAGATAATGTTTTACTCACGGATCATGGTATGATGAATTTGATTTTATATTGAATAGAATGTTGTATCTGAATAAGACTGAACTGGACAACTATATCAGAGATATCTGGCTCCGTCTTACTGAATGTTCGTTGGCTTCAGGCGTTTGCTTGAGATAGATAATATTTAAGCGTTGATTTTTTCTTCATTCCAATAATGCTTTCCCATGGGAAAAGTTAAGGTAGTAACATATATGAAATTTGTACCTGTTAATATTTAATTTTCTATTTAATTTTTTATTTCGTGAAAGCGTGATTTAGCCTTATGACATACACGTCCTCCAAAAAGTGGTTTGATAGTGTGTACCTTTCGCAAGTTGTCAATGTTAAGATGGTCTTTCGGCGCTCAGAAATCGGTTTTCTCTGATTGGTTGAAAAACATTCTGACATGACCTTTTTGTTTTAATGAAAATTATTAATTTGAATTGATTTTTTTCTTTATTATTCATCATGCAGGTTAATCGAAGCTTAATCATCCATATGAAAGGTTATTTATTAATGACAAAGATTAACCATTTATAACGAAGTTAAATCATCCATAACGTCGGTTACATTGTATTCATCCATGACGACAGTTTAATCATCCATAACGGCGGTTAATCATCCTTGATGACGATTAGTCATACATGACGTCGGCTTATCATCCATTATGACGGTTAACCATCCATAACGACGGTTTATCATCCATAACGACGGTTAATCATCCATTACGACGGTTAATCATCCATGACGACAGTTTAATAATCCATAACGGTGGTTAATCATCCTTGACGACGATTAGTCATACATGACGTCGGTTTATCATCCATTATGACGGATAATCATCCATAACGACGGTTTATCAACCATAACGACGGTTAATCATCCATTACGACGGTTAATCATCCATGACGACAGTTTAATCATCCATAACGGCGGTTAATCATCCTTGACGACGATTAGTCATCCAAGACGTCGATTTATCATCCATTACGACGGTATATCATCCATTACGACGGTTAATCATCCATAACGACGGTTATTCATCAATAACGATGGTTAATAATCGATAACGACGGTTGAAAATTCATAACGGCAGTAAGTCATTCATAACGAAGTTAAATCATGCATATCGACGGTTTAATAATCTATAACGGCGTTTAATCATCCGTATTGACGGTTAATCATTCATAACGGCGGTAAGTCATTCATAATGAAGTTAAATCGTGCATAACGACGGTTCATTTTTCAAAACGAAGTGCAGTCATCCATAACGTGCATTAATCATACTTAAATGTACGAGGAGCACAATCCTCCTCGTTTGTCATTGTACAGTAAAACTTCGATACAATGCCACTGTTTATCACCATACAGCAAAACAGTCGATAAAATGACGTTCCCTTCCGTTATACAGTAAAACTACAATGCAGCTGAATCATTTCCTTTCTTCCTTTGCAATCTCGATTATCACAAACTTTTCACGTTTCACTTTCATTTTGTATCTAATCCTTCTTTTATCTCTCTTCTCAAAATTTCAACAATCCCCTTCATAATGCTGAACAAATGTTGGCAAAACAGTGGCAATATCTAACTTTATATAATGTTGTTTTAATATTTTTATTTAAAACTATATTTTATAGACATTTTTTTGATGAACGATAGAATGTGTACAATTATGTATACATAGATTTTTGAAATGAAAAATATATATATTTTCGATATGTTTATTGAATTTAGAAACTTTTGAGTTAATCAATGTGTTTGTACGTTGATATATATAATTTATACATTCATATAAGAATTGAACGGCATTTTCTTCAATTTCATATAGGCATGAATATTGAAAAAATGCCGTTTAGTCCTTATATTTTTTATTTTTTTGGGTAATTATGGACCTAAATTCAGACATTCCCTGGTATATTCAATATTGAAGTGTCTGTGTCGTCATTGCAAAAAGATTCCTCGAAAGGTCTTACGTCACCAAAATGTTTGCTTCTCATAGTTGTCTAATGTTATTTCGAGGCGAGAGGAAAAACCTTGAAAATGACGCTGATCAAATTGCGTTCACAGCTCATTAACGCAATTTCTATTGGTAATGCGTATAGAGGAACTTGCAGTGGAAATGTAAATATATATAATTCATATGTTAATGTCTGTCTAAACCGGACCAAGTATAAACGGAAAACCTGTATAAACCAGATGTCACATAGATCTATCTGAATCCATTTCGACTATAAATAACATTGTTAGTTGTACCTATATACTGTAAAACTGGAAATTCTTGCGGATGGAAATATTCGCGTTGTTACTCTTCAACTGAAAGCGATTTTGAAATGTTCGCGTATTTACAAAAAAAAATATCCAAAAAAATCCAAAGTACTTGTGATGGTTAAATATAAAACAAAAAAGTACGAACCTATATTAAAATATAATCTATATATAAATGTTTTTGTTAGTGGATGTCTGCGCTAAATTCTCAATGCAAAAAAGAAAATCATTTCCAAAACGCAAAAAATCCCACTTTTACCGATTGGAATATATTATTTAACCAGGACCCGTATTCATGAAACCGTTCTCATGCTAAAGAATGTATTTTGTGCTCGAGGGTTATATTTTGAATTGCTTATAAATTAATAAAAAATATTGATTTTGCCAAGTATGGAAAACAATTTAAAGAAACTTAAAGCCGAATAATGAGTTCAATGTTTTACCTTTGACATTTTGATCGTTTGACATGATTTAAGTGATTTACAATCAAGACGATTTGAGCACAGAATCCATGCTTGAGCATGAGAACGGTTTCATAAACACGACCTGATCTTCAAACAGGTCACACAATTTACTTGTCTTTGTAAGTTGATGCTGTCTATTTATTCAAACCAGATATATTTGTCCCTTTAACATTTTATTTACACATGTTGTTTTTCACTGTTAGCTGCATTTTAACAGAACCAAAAAATGAATTATTTAATTTGATACGTGAAAAAAATGTTGGTGTATCTTACTCATTGTAACATGTATAAGTTGACTACGATGATGATATTTGTACAGGGGAGAGAACTGGGTCTGTATTCATGAAACCATTCTCATGCTCAAGCATGGAGTTTGTGCTCAACTAACTGTAACACACTAACTACATAACACAACCAAGAAATCAAATCTAAACATTTAAAATAGTATTCTGCTTCAAGTTTATCACAAATTGGTAAACATCATTGAACAATATGTAATGTGTGATTAATTTATCAGCACGGTTTCGTGAATACGGGCCAAGGTCACCAACAGTCTGTATAACGTCATGTTCAATATCTCAATTAATGCTGCACATAGTTATATTTTACAAAAGTGCTTTGAATAAATGTGCTATTTGCGATGTTTATATGTGTTAATAAGTAAATATGACGTTGTGTTTCATGGTTTTAAGACGACTTCCGCAATTTGTGTTGTTTTTTTTCCTCAAAAGGGGAAGTGTGCAGAAAAGATTATTTTTTTCTGGCAAAGTTTGTGTGAGGAATTTAATTTCGCGGCCTGTACGAAGCGCCACAACAAAACCGCTCATAAAAACGTATATGATTTTTACAGCTCCTGTTGGATGCTTCACTAAAACCTCGATATAATGCCACTCAATTTGTCCTCTCTCTCACGATATTGACGTTGTAGTTTTTCAATGTCCTTTTTTCTTTGAAACATAAATAATATACTTTTTGCGCGATATATCGTCAAATTCCTTTATACTGCCAATTTTCCAGACCAAATGGTGGCAGTATAACGAGGTTTAATTGTTTATTGTACAATTTTTGATCGTGTCCTCCAAGAATTTTTAATGCAGATGGTGTCTTTTGCTAAATAAACGTTGTGGAATTTTTTCTTTTTGGTATTCGTTTTCCTTCCAACTGAAAAAAATAAACAAATGACGGACAAAAAAATGCACTGGAAAAAATGAGAACAAGAAAAGGAAAGGGATATTGTTAAATGATTTAAACTTTATTTATTTTACAACAATCATGAAATAAGTTATTACAACTTGTTTTAATCACTCTTGTTAGCCCGGATGTTAGAGCGCGGAGGGTCTTAATGTGGGAGGAAACCCGAAGAAAACCCACGTAGACGGGCAGTCTAGGGGTCCCATACCTTTTCAGGACCGATCAGAGAATCGAATCCCGGCTGTCTTGGTGAAAGTCGAGTGCGCTGTCCACTGCACCACCTGGCCATTGGATATTGTTTTTATTGCGTCATGGTCAATTTGTTTTTTTTATGGAGGCGCAGTAGTCTAGTGGTAGGACGCCGGGCTGGTGACCGAAGGGTTGCGGGTTCGAGTCACGGCACGGCGCTGTGTTGTATCTTTGAGCAAGATACTTTACTCCGCTTGTTCCCAGCCTACTCAGCTGTAAATGAGTACGTGGTTGGGTGGTGCTAGAATTGTTGAATGCTAGCTGTTAGCGCCGAAATGGCAGCACCGGCTGTATGCTCCCCAGGGAGCTGGGAAAGATATTGGCTGGTTGCAAAGACTCTATAACCACGGATAGTAATTTGTGAACCGCTTTGAGACGACTTACGAACGAGGTTGTGATAAAGCGGTAAATATGTAATTTAAGCACATTTCTCGTCTCGGGACCTGAGTCACCTTTGGTGTTTTGTTAAGTCCTGAGCTATGAACTTGTATCCGAGCATTTGAAAAGAGCAACAATCAGTTAAAATGTTAATTTTCAGGTGTTTTTTTTTTTTTTCAAAAATGTTTTAGTCAGATTTCCCGCTTAGATTAATTATTGATCGGTTTCAACGCTTTTCCAAAAAAATAAATAAAAAAAATTGTAACTTTTTAGAAAAAAAGATCTAAGGTAATTTACAAACTTCTTGTAGCTTACAAGAGTATACCAGGTACTGTTTCGAAAAGGAATCGAAAACAAATACTTCATTTTTATATTTTGTATATAGTAATTCCTATGGTAGGAGTGGCGGTTCGCTTGTGAAACTCTATATTGTTGTTTTTAAGGAACAACTTGGAATTAATTAAAAATGTGACAATACGTACATAATTTATTGGTCGTTTCGTATTTCAAGGGAACCATTCGTTCTATATGTTTATGAAAAGAAGTTTTTGGCAAGGAGTACTTATCTGTAAAGCGTACCTTACCTTTAGTTATGATTTATTGAATGAAGTAGAATCGCTCAGATAAGGAGTGATGCCCACAGGAACCTTATAATTTGTTAAAGTTATAATTGGACCTAGACTGAGGTGTTCAGAGTACTTTTATACGTGTTAGGAGTTTAGATCAATTTTCGGTAAAAATGACATACCAATGATGTTGTACAATTTCATGAATATACAGCTAATTTGAATACATAATTAGGGTTGAGATTTTGACAACAAAGTCATCTGAACACCTAAAACGTGTAAAATTACACTGAACACCTCAGTTTCGTTCGAAATATATACAGCTGTAACCAGTTATCGGGTCCCTGTAGTAACGCCAATTGACGCAAACGTGAACACAGTCTGACGATGTAAGTGTGGTACTTATGTAGTAGAACTGGACTTGGTCGATCTGGCCGTTGCATTTCTCTTTCTTTTGTTACACTCACAACACACATTATCCTCCGTTGTACATAATCTGAGAGCCCTAGAGACGATGTGTGTGTTGAGTATATAAGTACTGTACTATTTCAAATATAAGTTAGAGGAAATCAATAAAACCATACCTAAGTATAATTGAGATCGTGTCGAATTCATAACTTCCATTTTCGGTGATCGAGAGTTCATCGACAGCGACACGGTATAGTTGTATAGGGTATAACGTCCTATCAACAGGAAATGTCATTTAAGGAAGTGCTTTCATGTGTGTTGTGTATGCGTGCATGTGTGTATGTGTGCCGGAGACAGGGTACGTTGGTGTACTTGCCTCCTTGTGATAGCGCGGATATGATGACGATTTTACAGTGCTATCTACCTGAAATACAATGTCGAAGGCTCACAGCACAGCAGCAGCGACACTGACCTAGTGAAACACAAGAATATGTACTACAGGCGACATCTACTGTAGTGGTAGACATTAAACATATGTACTGCCAGCGACACTGACCTAGTGACACACAAGACTATGTACTACAGGTGACACCTACTGTAGTGGTAGACATTAAACATATGTACTGCCAGCGACACTGACCGAGTGACACACAAGAATATGTACTACAGGCGACACCTACTGTAGTGGTAGACATTAAACATATGTACTGCCAGCGACACTGACCGAGTGACACACAAGAATATGTACTACAGGTGACACCTACTGTAGTGGTAGACATTAAACATATGTACTGCCAGCGACACTGACCGAGTGACACACAAGAATATGTACTACAGGTGACACCTACTGTAGTGGTAGACATTAAACATATGTACTGCCAGCGACACTGACCGAGTGACACACAAGAATATGTACTACAGGTGACACCTACTGTAGTGGTAGACATTAAACATATGTACTGCCAGCGACACTGACCGAGTGACACACAAGACTATGTACTACAGGTGACACCTACTGTAGTGGTAGACATTAAACATATGTACTGCCAGCGACACCATGTGGTAATAATGAAAACATAAGTGCTATCAGAGACACTAAGTGTTGGTCATGAAACACGAATTATTACCAGCGGCACCTATTAGTGGACTATCAGCGACACCTAGTGGTAAAAATGAAACACAAGTAACACTAGCGACCCCTTTTATTTGACTATCAGTGACACCTAGTGGTAGAAATGAAACACAAGTAATACTAGCGACCCCTTTTATTGGACTATCAGTGACACCTAGTGGTAGAAATGAAACACAAGTAACACTAGCGACACCTAGTTGTAAAAATGAAACACAAGTAACACTAAAAATACATTGTATTGGACTATCAGCGACACCTTGTGGTAGAAATGAAACACCAGCGACAAATTTGCAAGTTTAAGTGAATCGAAATGCTCGTTTTGACTTTCAGCAATACTGGAGGAGAAAAAATGCAAAATTAATGCGGAGCAAATATTTCTCCCTGCTGATCGTTGGTGCAAGATATACATGTATATATATTTAAATATATTTGTATTACTAGAATGCCTAACGCACTCCTGCTACAATGTAACTTCTCCAACGTGTTTGACAAAATAAGCAAATATATTTTGAGATTGTTCGCTTCATTTCCGTGGATGCCGTCATCCATGCGCGTCATTGTACGATTCCGCACCGCATACTGTTAATGTACTGATTTTAGCGCTCTCATATTTTCGCGGATCAGCGACAGTTTCAAGGTTTACACATTAGGTTTTAACGCTTCGGGTTACTTTAAAATGTATATTTAGATTATCTGATATTTTAAGGTTGTCATAACTTGATGAAATTTAGCATATATTAACATACCATACCTGTGATTTGTACTAGAGTTTTCCCCCTTGAAATAACATTAGTTAACATTGCCGATTGTCACTCTGGTTTTACATTCATCTTAGTATATCTTTTCATCAACTCCTCACTTCATTAACCGGGTCAAAATTAATATTCAAAAAGATCTTTTACCAATTACTTCACGCGGAAATCTTATGAAAGGAGGTATGTGTCAAAATAAGGTAGGATACACCCTTAAATACTATCTTTAAAGATACCACTATGACAAGAATTCCCGATAGCGACAAATATTTTGTTGTTTGTCATTATGATGTTTTTTCAAAAGAACACAGCGGATCTAGAGTTATGCGATTACATCTAGACCGGTCCATCCAGATCTCCTACAAGTAGGTCAAAGGTTTGCTAATGAACCTGGCATAATAGTGTTGATGACAAGGAATTCTATTCATTAGACCCTGCACAAGTAGGTCAAAAGCACTCTACTGAACCTACACAATGGATGTGCCGACAAGTTGTACTACGCATGAAGGGACACGAGATGTTTTAAACGATTGTTAACCGATAACTACCCCGTTCAATTATTTCTAAGTATGTGTACCTATTATATCTTCTATTGTAGTTCTTCCTAAAGTGTTGTCGCTAGGACGCTCCAGGTATCGTTAAAACACGTCGGGTGGAATTTCTAGATTAGGATTGTATACAACTTACATATAGTGTGGCGGCAGATGTTAGTTTCGTATGTTCTTTGCATTGTGAATGACTGAATCACCTGTTTGGAAGGGTGACGAGTTATAAACACTCATAGACGAGGCGGAGACGAATATTGGACATTGTAAATCTACAATCCCTTGATTGAAAGTGCACAATCCTTTATATATCATCCTTTGATTTTGAAACCGGCATCCCTTTGTTGTAAAACCACTCTCCTTTAATAGTAAAACACACCATCTTTTAATTGTTAATGCATCATCCCTTAATTAAGTATCCATCATCCCTTAATTAAGTATCCATCATCCCTTAATTAAGTATCCATCATCCCTTAATTAAATATCCATCATTCCTTAATGATAAAAATACCATTCCTTGACTGTGAATTCGCCATTCTTTAAATGTGAATCCACAGGGACTGTCCCTGGAATCCACCATCTACCTATTATAAAATCCAACATACCTTGATTGTAAATCCCTCACCGTGATAAATTAAACACCCATTTCTTATGAATTCACCATCCCTTGATTATAAATCCATCATCCCTTGATTATAAATCCATCATCCATTGATTATAAATTCATCATCCATTGATTATAACTTCATCATCCATTGATTATAAATCCATCATCCATTGATTATAAATTCATCATCCATTGATTATAACTTCATCATCCATTGATTATAAATTCATCATCCATTGATCATAAATTCATCATCCATTGCTTATAAATTCATCATCCATTGATTATAAATTCATCATCCATTGATTATAAATCCGTCACCTCTTGATTATAAATTCACCATCCCTTGATTATAAATTCACCATCCCTTGATCATAAATCCGTCACCCCCTTGATTATAAATTCACCATCCCTTGTTATATAAATTCACCATCCCTTGATTATAAATTAATCATCCATTGATTATAAATTCATCATCCATTGATTATAAATCCATCATCCATTGATTATAAATCCATCATCCATTGATTATAACTTCATCATCAATTGATTATAAAATCACCATCCCTTGATTATAAATTCACCATCCCTTGATTATAAATTCAATTTATAATCAATGGATGATGAAGTTATAATCAATGGATGATGAATTTATAATCAATGGATGATGGATTCAATATAACAACGTAATCCTTTGCAGTTTTCCTGTTTAACAGTAAAACGGAGCAAGAACGTATATTTGGTCTACTTCAAGATGTAGATGTAGAATTGCTTGTAATATTAAAAAAACACCATGAAAGATGTATTTGTGATTCTTTGAGTTTTTCCCGTAACCATGTTTCAAAACATAACATAATTAA
Source organism: Mizuhopecten yessoensis (assembly GCF_002113885.1). Taxonomy (NCBI): domain Eukaryota; kingdom Metazoa; phylum Mollusca; class Bivalvia; order Pectinida; family Pectinidae; genus Mizuhopecten; species Mizuhopecten yessoensis. Next base: position 139,780 of record NW_018406412.1, read on the forward strand.
TATGTTGTTGCATATCTTACAAGTAATCGTTAAAACAAGACCAAACCTACAGGAAGGACACTATGATAAGTTGTTCGGGTTCCGTCGCGATCATTTGAGACCCTCCCCTACAGGTTATGGGGGAGAATAGGCCTGTTGTGTCCCACTTCATGTCGTAAAAGGCGACTAATGTAGACCCCTTTTAGAATTTGTGGACTTTCATAGAAGAAACCACAATTGATCTACGTCCCCATTACAACATTCAGGATCTTTATGTTTTCTCTCTACTTACTGAAAACCTTTTTTTTTCTAGTGTCCGGCTTGACAATGTCTCACTTTTCGCCTTAGTGTTGAGCGTGCGCCCAAGTGGGGTAGGCAATGGGGTCAGACCGGGACATATCGAAGTCCTTAAACTGTTAGTTGTTATTCTCTGTGGTGGGACTGTGTCGGGGTATTATCGTTTACCAGTTAGCTTAGTTGGTTAGAAAGAAAGTATCATTATCGGAGTTGAAGGGTTCGAGTCCTGGCCTAGTCACACGCATGCATAATTACACGTTTTAGCAACGGTACATGCACGAGCGGACCAACCAACCCTTTTCAATGCAACGCTTCTGGTCATATCGATCGAAGTTAAAGAACTATTAATTACAAATTCAACAACGATGTTTTAATCTGGACACGAACTAATAAGAGTAATCCAGGGTATAAAGTAATTCGTGATCTCATTGACGGACTTTAAGTGACCTCACGAGAGCGCGTGCAATGCATGACTATGAGCCGTTTATCACGAGCCGTCAGTTATTCGTGTTACAAGAACTCTCGGGGTTTTACCATCTGGCTCGGAGGATTCAGGAGAATTTTTTTTCATCGGCCTGATATTGATTTTAAACAAAATTCTACCGGCGTCTTCTGTCCGTTTGTTTCTACAATCTTTACATCAACGTTTTATTTCAGTTTGTAATAAAGATAGTTTCAACAATATAAAAACTGCTTAATTATATATATTCTGATATCTTGTTTATATTTGTAAATTTAAAAGGAACTATAAATCACACAAATACAAAAAAAAACAGAACACAAAAACCATACGAGAGCCTCTATAACAACAATGATCTCCATGACAACGAATTAAGAACTAAGCAAAGATTGTATATGGTTATAATAGTTAACGTTCTTCGTGTCGACCTGATTGTAAAAAATATACATTTGATTTATTTTACAACAATCATGATAGAAGTTATTCCAATTTGTATTCATCACTCTTATTAACCCGGCTGTTAGCGCCCGGGGTGTCTTAATGTGGGAGGAAACCGGAGTACCCGGAGAAAACCAAGGTGGTCGGGCAGGTGACCCCATATATACCCTTTCACGTCCGATCGGACAATCGAACCCCGACCGCCTTGGTGAGGTAAATGGGCTATCCACTGCGCCACCTGACCACCCTGATTTTCACCTGTCGTTTCAGTGTCTGTAATAATAATTAAATCTGAAATACATCATGGATTTGACGATTTGACGTGAGATATCATGGTTACCACTTGTGGTGCAAGGGACGTTATCCAATCTTGAGTTTTAGGTTTTGCCTTCGGGTTTTATGTTATTAATATTGTCTTTCGTTTTTTTGTTTTTTTGTAGTTACAGTCTTTCAGCGACGACTTAACATTTCTTTTCCTTTGGTGTCCTTGTGTTTTGTCGTGTGGTACTTTAACATTACACTTCATTATATTTTTCAATAAAGATCTTCATACCTGTACAAACGGTTCTCAGCTATCGATAGGTACCCAGAGAACGTATCATTACTTCTACCTGTGATTACAAAGGATACAGTTTACAGGTGTATTCATTCTACGACTATGGGCAATTTAACGCAGAAAATTACACCTGTTACAATCGAAGTACTTGTAAGAGATTAAATCTTAAATACTCAACACCTATTATGTTTCAGAATTGAATTGAAAATCTTGATCCTTAAGTATTTTTTAAAGGAACTACGGGAAAAAGTTTTCCATTTGAGATTTGTCACCTTTAAATATTTATCACATAAAATAACTTGAGGTATTAATAACAAAAAATATGTTTTTGACAGTTTCTGCCTGTGGCGCATTTTGATTGGCAGGATGTTTTAAATTATATTGTTTTTAAGCTAACAATTGACAAGATAATATTGTGTATTTTATAAAGGAAAAGTATGTTTGCGAAATCTAATGGAAATATCTACTCAAAACAACAACACGTACGAAGTGTGGGTCAAATGAGATTATTACTCTTGAAGACAATCACAGACTAAAAACGAGCATGGATATAGACCCAGGTTTCCTGTGTATGTAGCGACAACATCGAACCCGGCCTCTTCAACAGTCCGGTGAGTGTTTATTTGTTGTTCACAAACTAAACGAAAGTGCATCGCTATCAATATGTTGTTGATTGCTAAATAATTAGAAAAATAGAATTATCGGAGCAAACTTGTACAATCGTAAGATGCGAATCATTTTGTGCACATGTGGAATCCTTTCGAATTCTCTTCTAAAGTATGATTACTTATGATATAATTATAACCATTTACGCGTTTATTTAATGATAAATATCAAATTAAATGATATAAGGGTGTTAATAACGCCAAAAAGGTGGAAGAATGATTGTTGTTATTATTTTGTGATGATGCAATCATGTTAGCTTTCCAATTTGTCGATGACAACGTCATATCTAGGTCACAATTGAGAAAACACTATGTGTACACAGTCATGTACTTCCGGAGATTGCTATTCTAATGTTCGATCGATTAGTTTATTTGCCAATATGTACATTCTCGATGTCATTTCTTTAAACGAGACTACCAAAAAGAGTTACAATCTACGCGAGATGCCATTTTAGTATTTGTCAATGTGACGCTTGGCAGTCCGCTTCAAATAACACGATAGATAGGTCATAGTCAATCTCTTAAGTGACTAAGATTGTTGTAAGTTCCGTCATTATGATGTTATGTATGTATTCAGTAAAAATTCATTTGTTGAAGCCTGAATAGGTTTGTTTCTAATGACTATGTTTGAAAACCACAGACTGTAGACTTTTATATCCTGCACAGCGTCATCAATTGATAAACAAGAAACGTCGGTTGTAATCGTTAAATGTCGGGTATTTCCGTCACGATCGAAATGATCCGGATGTGCTTCGATTTATGATTATAACCATTTCTCAGTTTTCATCCATTTGAGCTCATTTAATCGGGGATTCAGGGTTATCTACAGGTAATTCTTTAAATGCCACCCTTACTGAATCTTGAACCCATTTACATAAGCCTTCTTGACCTTCAAGACCTCTCCTTTCCCTCGACTTGGCACAAAACTAATAAATAGACATAGACGCAAACGCCAATGTCTTTTGATTGTGATGAATACTTTTTTTCTCTCTAAAAGTCATGGATTTTAAAACATGATTACATAAACCGATTGTTGATTGCTCTATACACGTATCTTCGATTATAATGAATAATTGTCAAAGTGCGGAGCTGTATGTGTTGGTCAATAATCCGAAGTACGAACAATAATCTTGGAAGCCACAGTCAATGTATACGTACTATGTAGCAGTGAGATTAATTGATAGAATTCACCGTGTGTTTCAAGTAAAGCATCCGGTACCAGAGTAAGGAGAGTTATTCTAATTATACTTAAATATTGTATCAACTTTTTTTTTTAGCTTTGTGGCATCGAAGTATACTTTAACGTCAGTGACATCAATGCTGTCTTGTTTAGTTTGACGTCAGAGGCATCAATTTAGTCTTGTGTACTTCAGTGACATCAATGTTGTCTTGTGTACTTCAGTGACATCAATGTTGTCTTGTGTACTTCAGAATCATCAATGAAGTCTTGTGTACTTCAGTGACATCAATGTTGTCTTGTGTACTTCAGAGACATCAATGTAGTTTTGTGTACTTCAGTGACTTCAATGTTGTCTTGTGTATTTCAGAGACATCAATGTAGCCTTGTGTACTTCAGTGGCATCAATTATGTCTTGTGTACTTCAGCGACATCAATGTAGTCTTGTGTTCTTCAGTGACATCAATGTAGTCCTGTGTATTTCAGTGGTATCAATGTTGGCTTGTGTACTTCAGTGACTTCAATGTTGTCTTGTGTCTTTCAGAGACCTCAATGTAGTCTTGTGTTCTTCAGTGACATCAATGTAGTCTCGTGTACTTCAGTGGTATCAATGAAGTGTTGTGTACTTCAGTGGTATCAAGGTTGTCTTGTATACTTCAGTGACATCAATGTAGTCTTGTGCACTTCAGTGGTATCAATGTAGTGTTGCGTATTTCAGTGGTATCAATATAGTGTTGGGTACTTCAGAGACATCAATGTAGTTTTGTGTACTTCAGTGACTTCAATGTTGTCTTGTGTCTTTCAGTGACATCAATGTAGTCTCGTGTACTTCAGTGGTATCAATGTTGTCTTGTATACTTCAGTGACATCAATGTAGTCTTGTGTACTTCAGTGGTATCAATGTAGTGTTGTGTATTTCAGTGGTATCAATGTTGTCTTGTGTACTTCAGTGACATCAATGAAGTATTATGTACTTCAGTGGCATCAATTATGTCTTGTGTACTTCAGTGGCATCGATGTTGTCTTGTGTACTTTTACACGAAGTGATTACTTTTGAATTGATCGAAAGTAAAGTTTGTATCAAAACATCCTTACATAACAACAAGATCAGAAAGATGTCTGTGAAAAAGCAATGAATGAAATCATAACCAGCACGTTATCATACGAATAGAAAACAGGAACTCGAGGCTGGAAAAATACAATATGCAGGCGAAATTACAAATTGGGTTTTTATAAAGGAAATATATACATATTTAAAATGTTAGACATTAGCAGACAATTGTTATAAGACTTTATTAAAAACCGTCGATATAATGTCCCTCTCACACGTAAGTAAAAACATTTTAAATATTGACAAGTCAAGGAATATTTCTTGCCAAGCTTAGAACCCACTTTTCAAACAACTTTATTAAAACTCGATTCATGTCATAAAGCTATTAATCAGTATCATTTTACATAATAGTTCGCTTTTGTAAATTTAGAAATATGAGACGTGAACGGTTCTATGTGTTTTGTCCCCTTTCTATTACTGACATTTTTGATAAATGATAGATAAGGTCTCAGGAAACGCATTATGTGTTTCGTGTTTCACTTTTTTTTTTAAATCTACGGGCTGTAAGTGGAAAATATCTAAAAAGTCTACACATATCTTAAATCCTTAAAAAACTAAATCGAGACCTTCGTTGGGCAGTCGCCAGATACTGTCCGTAGGTCGGTGGTTTTTCTTCGGGAACTCCAGCTTTCCTCCTCCACCACCACCACCACCACCACCACCTGGCACGTCCTTAAATGGCCATAGCTGTTAATAGGACGTAAAACACAAACAAATCAAATGACTTTTATTTTGTTTCCCGAACAAATAGATCATACTATTTGAAACAGGTAATTATAAGGCCCAATTTCGTATTCAACATACAACATAACTATTGGATAGCAACTACATATTAGGAAAACGATACACAAAATCATGTTCCTAGATATGATTGGAATATTTTTCAATAATCTCTGATCCATGTAACTCAGGAAAACTGCTGTTTTGTTCTGCCTTGTACTGTAACACATAGACATTCGATGCGGTTCATGTCATTTTCCTGTAATATAGTGGGCATTCATATTGCCTATGAAACGCATCTGAAAGCAATGTACTGCTTAACTGTGTCTTCTATTCAAATATTCACAGAAGCTCGAAGTTTATATTTGAGAATTGACTCATTCGAATAGACTTCATTTAGAAATCGCATAAAACGTTTTGGTGACGAGATAGGATTTTTGTATATCAAAGGCCGTTCAAACGAGGTATGTTAACATAGACAGTTTTCAGTGACTTACCAACTTGAATTATTTCTAAAGCTTGTGATATTGTTTTCCGTAAGGAATTAGACATTTGTAAGACAATTATAATAAAACAGTGTACATGTATGTATACATAAAATGAAGTGTGTGTTTAATACTACAGTAAAAATCTCGTTATACTGCCACTACAGTGTACTTGTCCAGAGAAATTTTGACGTTATAAAGGAAAGGCGATAAATTGAGGGCAATTTATAAAGGACAATAAAAAACCGAAACGAAACATTCCTTTATAATATTACTTTTACTACAGTAAAACCTCGTTATTATGCCAACACTTGTCCGGATGCATTTTGGCGTTATAAAGAAGTTGGCGATGAACTGAGGGAAATATATAAAGGATCTCTTAAGAAAATGAGAAAAGGAAACCTTGAAATATGTTGGCTGTAATTGAGATGACAATGGAATGAGTGGTATTATATCGAGGTTTATCTGTCAAATGAAATGAATATGTTCGTACCTTAAACAGTCTGCGGGGTCTTGTGAGGTGTTTAAATATCTGTGTTCTTTAGTAACTCTCATTTAAGATTCGTCTTACACAAAATGGTTGTAAGTTGTGGCTATTAAAATGTCTCAAAGGATCTTTTTAACGATCTCTTTAAAATTCACAAGAAAAGGATGATTTGTTTTTAAAATACCTTGAAACATTAGCATATAACCGTTAAATCTGTACGTAGAAGTTAACCATGCTTCTTCAATCTTGCGTCAATAATTTAAAATTAGATTGAAATCTTGACAGTGCTTGAGTTATCTGTTCGCACCTACGTGTAATCTCGCTGTCATTTCGTGACATCTCGTGATCAGGCGATCAGCCTCGATCGGGTTTTATTTCGATTTAATTACGTTTGGCTAATTATATTCTACTCAGATAATCCGCTTTTCTCGGTTTTTATCGTCCGTGCCATTTCAGATTGAAATCTTGAAAATAGCAATGTGACATTAACTCCAACAGAAGCAGCTTGATTGCAATGTGTTTATTGCCTAAATGTCATTGTCGTGAACCCAGGAGTACGGATTCTCGCTTGAGCCCTAAACTCATCTTCAACGCCTTCCCCTTCCCCCGGGGTCATCTCTCCGTCCCCTGGGGATCGTAAAATATTTCATGGATGTGGCGATGATGAAAAGGTCGTCGGGAAACGGTTAATTATCTAAGAATGAAAGTCACAGATACATCCATTGAGAGTACATTACATCTCAGAATCATGGCTACTTTTTGAAGATTTCCGAAAAACTCAACATTATGGCCACTCGGTATGTTGTACATTTGTGTAGGTTCCCGAAGAAATTATTTAGATAGTAGGACACAAACTACTTGTATAATAATTTTGTTGTTAAAAGAAACAGATTCTAATGAAAAATGAAAACATAAGCAGATAATTGAAAGCGACCGAGGAAACAATGTAATTTGTAAATTTCATGAGGCAATTCGACCCTTTGTAGAGACGCAATCAGCAAACAATAACATTAAAAACCAAGGCTGGTAGTCGTATATAATTATTATCGAGTATTTCACGCGAAATTTTGACAAATTATATTGTTTGCACTGTCGTTATTACCTGTCTGTTTATGTACACGTAGAATTAATGAATTTGGTTCAATATATACAATACACTTAGTTTGTCCGTGACTTAGTTTCTTTATTGGACCACACTGTCACTATCGTAATACATATTAAAACATAAACATTTAAATATTACTCTGTTTGTTACGTAACGTATATTGTTTATTTATTAAAAATGCTTAAAAATGTTGCTGATAGTAAATTTTGAATGTAGTAAATTAAAGTAATACGATTTAAAGCCAAAAAGCAAACTAAAATCATCTTATAGGCCTAATTCAATAAGCAATATGTTTTAACCGTACCCAAAACGTATGCATCTTTTCTAATGTGTTTTACCTTCGTGTGTTAACACTGAAGTGTTTTGCCCTCGTGTGTTAACACTGTGATATGTTTTGCCCTCTTGTGTTGACACTGCGATGTGTTTTGCCCTCGTGTGTTGACACTGTGATGTGTTTTGCCCTCGTGTGTTGACACTGTGACGTGTTTTGCCCTCATTTGTTGACACTGTGATGTGTTTTACCTTCGTGTGTTAACACTGAAGTGTTTTGCCCTCGTGTGTTGACACTGATATGTGTTTTATCCTCGTTTGTTGACAGTGTGATGTGTTTTGCCCTCTTGTGTTGACACTTTGATGTGTTTTGCCCTCGTGTGTTCACACTGTGATGTGTTTTGCCCTCATGTGTTTACACTATGATGTGTTTTGACCTTGGTTGTTTGCACTGATATGTGTTTTGCCCGCGTGTGTTCACACTGTGATGTGTTTCGCCGCCGGGTTATGACACTATGGTATTTTTTGCCTTAGTGTGTTGACACTGTGTTGTCATTGGCTCTCGTGTGTTGACACTGTGTTGTCATTGGCTCTCGTGTGTTGACACTGTGGTGTGTTTTGAGCTCGTGTGTTTACACTGATATGTGTTTTGCCCGCGTGTGTTCACACTGTGATGTGTTTCGCCCTCATGTGTTTACACTATGATGTATTTTGCCCTCGTGTGTTGAAACTGTGATGTGTTAAGCCCTCGTGTGTTGACACTGTGATGTGTTTTGCCCTCGTGTGTTCACACTGTGATGTGTTTTGCCCTCATGTGTTTACACTATGATGTATTTTGCCCTCGTGTGTTGACACTGTGATGTGTTTAGCCCTCGCGTGTTGACACTGCAATGTGTTTTTACCTTGTTTGTTTATACTATTATGTGTTTTGCCCTCGTATGTTGACACTATGATGTGTTTTGCCCCCGTGTGGTGACACTATGGTAGGGTTTGCCCTAGTGTGTTGACACTGTGATGTGTTTAGCCCTCGCGTGTTGACACTGTGATGTGTTTAGCCCTCGTGTGTTGACACTGTGACGTGTTTTGCCCTCATGTGTTGACACTGTGATGTGTTTTGCCCTTGTGTGTTGACACTTTGATGTATTTTGCCCTCTTGTGTTTACACTGTGATGTATTTTGCCCTCGTGTGTTGACACTGTGGTGTGTTTTGAGCTCGTGTGTTTACACTGATATGTGTTTTATCCTCATGTGTTGACACTTATATGTGTTTTGTCCTCGTGTGTTGACACTTTGATATATTTTGCCCTCCTGTGTTGAGACTGATGTGGTTTGACCTCGTGTGCTGACTCTTTGATGTATTTTGCCCTCTTGTGTTTACACTGCGATGTATTTTGCCCTCGTGTGTTTACACTGTGATGTTTTTTGCCCTCGTGTGTTGTCACTGTGATGTGTCTAGCCCTCGCGTGTTGACGCTGTGATGTGTTTTGCCCCCGTGTGGTGACACTATGGTAGGGTTTGCCCTAGTGTGTTGACACTGTGATGTGTTTTGAGCTCGTGTGTTTACACTTTGATGTATTTTGCCCTCGTGTGTTGACACTGTGATGTGTTTTGAGCTCGTGTGTTGACACTGTGATAAGGTTTGCCCTCGTGTGTTGAACCGGAAAAGTGTTTTGTTCTCGTGTGTTGACACTGTGATGTGTTTTGCCCTCGTGTGTTCACACTGTGATGTGTTTCGCCTCCGTGTTATGACACTATGGTATTTTTTGCCTTAGTGTGTTGACACTGTGATGTGTTTAGCCCTCGCGTGTTGACACTGTGATTTGTTTAGCCCTCGCGTGTTGACACTGTGATGTGTTTTGCCCCCGTGTTATGACACTATGGTAGGTTTTGCCTTAGTGTGTTGACACTGTGATGTTTTTAGCCCTCGTGTGTTGTCACTGTGATGTGTTTAGCCCTCGCGTGTTGACACTGTGATGTGTTTTGCCCCCGTGTGGTAACACTATGGTAGGTTTTGCCCTAGTGTGTTGACACTGCGATGTGTTTTGCTCTCGCGTGTTGACACTGCAATGTGTTTTTACCTTGTTTGTTTATACTATTATGTGTTTTGCCCTCGTGTGTTAACACTGTGATGTGTTTTGCCCCCGTGTGGTGACACTATGGTAGGTTTTGCCTTAGTTTGTTGACACTGTGATGTGTTTAGCCCTCGTGTGTTAACACTATGATGTGTTTTGCCCCCGTGTGGTGACACTATGGTAGGTTTTGCCCTAGTGTGTTGACACTGTGATGTGTTTAGCCCTCGTGTGTTGACACTGTGATGTGTTTAGGCCTCGCGTGTCGACACTGTGATGTGTTTTGCCCACTTGTGTTGACACTATGATGTGTTTTGCCCCCGTGTGGTGAAACTATGGTAGGTTTTGCCCTTGCTTGTTGACACTGTTATGTGTATAGCCCCCGTGTGTTGACACTGTGATGTGTTAAGCCCTCGCGTGTCGACACTGTGATGTGTTTTGCCCTCGTGTGGTGACACTATGTGTTGACACTGTGATGTGTTTTGCCCACTTGTGTTGGCACTATGATGTGTTTTGCCCACTTGTGTTGGCACTATGATGTGTTTTGCCTCCGTGTGGTGACACTATGTGTTGACACTGTGATGGGTTTAGGCCTCGCGCGTCGACACTGTGATGTGGTTAGCCCTCGTGTGTCGACACTGTGATGTGGTTTGCCCCCGTGTGGTAACACTATGGTAGGTTTTGCCCTCGTGTGGTGACAGTATGGTAGGTTTTGCCCTAGTGTGTTGACACTGTGATGCGTTTTGCCCTCGCGTGTTGCAACTGCGATGTGTTTTGCCCCCGTGTGGTGACACTATGGTAGGTTTTGCCCTAATGTGTTGACATTGCGATGTGTTTTGCCCTCGCGTGTTGACACTGCAATGTGTTTTTACCTTGATTGTTTATACTATTATGTGTTTTGCCCCCGTGTGGTGACACTATGGTAGGTTTTGCCCTAGTGTGTTGACACTGTGATGTGTTTAGCCCTCGTGTGTATACACTGTGATGTGTTTAGGCCTCGCGTGTCGACACTGTGATGTGTTTTGCCCTCGTGTGTTGACACTATGATGTGTTTTGCCCCCGTGTGGTGACACTATGGTATGTTTTGCCCTCGCGTGTTGACAGTTATGTGTTTAGCCCTCGTGTGTTGACACTGTGATGTCTTTAGCCCTCGCGTGTCGACACTGTGATGTGTTTTGCCCCCGTGTGGTGACACTATGGTAGGTTTTGACCTAGTGTGTTGACACTGCGATGTGTTTTGCCCTCGAGTGTCGACACTGTGATGTGTTTTGCCCCCGTGTGGTGACACTATGGTAGGTTTTGACCTAGTGTGTTGACACCGCGATGTGTTTTGCCCTCGTGCGTTGACGCGGTGGTATATTTTGCTCTTGTGTGTTTGCGGTTGGTTATATATTGCCTTTGCTTGTTAACACTGTGGCTTATTTTGCCTTGTGTGTCATCAAGTATTTCATCAAATTCAAATTAAAAATCGTTAAAAACATGTTTCTTTTTTATTTTATTTCCTTTGTTTCCTATTTCGAACTCCTCTGCAAAAGAGGAGTCATTTCAACGTAGAAAACGCATTCTTAGATAATTGCCTGCCATCTCAAATGTAGCGTAAAAAAATCCGGGGTGAATAAACTTAAATTATCAAACCAGAAACTACAATTTGCGAGGTTGTTTACAATGGTGTTAATATTTCATCGTTTATGAGTCGGAAAGTTCGTCAAGGGTTAGCTTTTAGCTTTGGATGACTATGTGAAATTACATCAATAAATTTTTATTTTCCCACAGTTTCTTGCATCGTTGATTTCCGTGGCTGTGTATACAACGTCACACATACTCGTGTTGTAGTCGAATCTTTTCAAAGTTCTGTGTGTGCTCTACGTACTGTGTCCTCGTGTAGTGGCCATCCTGATTTCACGCGGGAAAATAGCTTAAGACTCTTCAATATGTAATGCAAGTGGGTTGAAAAATCTTCTAGGAGGCATATTGCTCTTTCATGTAAAAGAGCAGATTTCTCTCACCTCAACTGTCAAAAGGAAACAGTTCACCTCCTCGTCTCAATCACCTCCGGTCGCCATCTTGCAGTGTTTTACAAACATCCTCCGTGAATTTGAAAATGAAAATGAAATAATCAAAGAACTTTGTGCATACAATGGAACTGCATCCACGTCGATGTCGGAAATACGAAGCATTTTCATTAGAATGCACTCGTTAGCTTTTTGTTCACCTTTCTGTTTTTATACAGCAATTTAAAGCGGTCTCATATGAACTACAGTATAACCTCGATATAATGCCCCTTATTTCATTTGCCATCTCGTTAAATAACGCCAATATATTTTTAAAGAGCCGTTTTTTTCGTTATTTTAAGATTTCGTTTATGGGTTAGGGAAACCCCATAATAACATCAAAATACCTCTGGACAAAGGGTGGCAGGATAACGAAGTGTTATTGTACTTGTTCACATAAAAAAAAGTTACGTGTGCAAAATAAGAAAAACATTTTGAAAACAATAATTTTTACCAATGTGGCTTAAATATACTGGTAAAATACAATGTAAATTGGTTGCATTTTCGATCCTTATACAGTTAAATGGTTTTCCTGATACAAAACAAAATCATCTTTTAAGCCATTCCTCTAATGACAAACTTTCAAAACACACATAAGAACACAAGAAGTGATGACGTCGTATACCAGAATGGTTGGCGCGGGTAAAACTGTTTACATATAAACTTTATTTATTTTACAACAATTTTGAAACAAGTTATTTCAACTGATATTAATCACTCTTGTTGGCCCGGATGTTAGCGCGTGGGTGGTCTTAGTGTGGGAGGAAACCGGAGTACCCGGAGAAAACCCAGGTGATCGGGCAGGCGACCCCATACCTTTTCACGGCCGATCGGGGAATCGAACCCTGGTCGCCTTGGTGAAGGCAAGTGCGCTATCTACTGCACCACCCGACCACCCGTGTACATGCTGAGGCATAAACCGTTTCGTAGATTAATACAACGTGCACACATTTTTTAATATACTGTATAAGCCGAAATATTACTAATATTGAATTAGAAATACATGGTTCCCGGTTATTTCCTTAGTATGCAATACATTTAGTTGTATTGTACATTCCTATATGATGACAGGCTGAATTTTTAGCGCGCGGTCGGTCTGGAGTGGGGGTATTAATGAGGAAAGAAACCAGAGTACCAGAGAAACCCCACGTGGCCGGGCAGGTTGCAATTGACAATGACAATGGCTATTGTTTTATTCTCATAAGCAATAGTGTTTAGAGATGAAATATACAAATGGGTGACAATAAAATGTATACGATTGGTCCTGGTCACCTGCTCATTAAAATAAAGTAAAGGTATTATTGGAAAAAAAGTAAACAAAACTGATCATAAAACCCCCCCAAAAAACCCAAAAAATAAATAAATAATAAAAATACAACAACATGGACGTCCAGAATTTAAAAGCTTACAAAGACTAGAGTAAAGTAAATGGTTGTTTACGTGAATTGTTAGCGTGGTACGAGACAGAACGGAATGTACAATATACAAATGTAAGCCTATTGAGGACTCGGAGAGACACCGACACGGGATGTCAATTACACAAATTCCAGACGATATGTGTAGCACAACCACAGGGTGTGTGAACAACCCTATCGTACATGTTGTTGGGACTTAAATATACTAGTTCATTGAATGGGTGGAAATAGCTGCGCTGGGGATGGATGTTAAACAAAGTGAGCTTCGAAAGGAGTGTGTATAAGGTTTAACTACACCGGAAAACTCGATATTGTGAATAATATCTCCATTTACATCGAGATCATGTATCTATGGTATATATCTGTGTCTACAAAATGAAGATATCAAATACAAAGGTAAGATATATACATCTGATGTTTCTAATCAGTATAATCTCCTTTAAGGTAAAGAGTTATATTATACAGTATATATTATTACCAGTGACACTTTTGTGAGAAATGTTCGTTTAAGTTCTTTTTAAAAAGAAGTATTCCATAAAAATCACATGTCTTCCTATGCATTTTAATGAATTTTACATATGCAGTTGTTTGAAATTTGAATATTTGAAAAAAATATGCTTCATGGGTCGAATGCAGGGCGTTAATATTGCAAATCATACACTTTACAAATGTTGCCATTCAAAAATTATCAATGAACAGTACCGAAATAAGAATCCAATGTATGGCCTCATGCAAGCCCATGCTGAAAAAGAGTTAACATTGAAATGTACAAGCGTTCACAGGAAACAGTACAATCAGCCAGAAAATGACTCCTTTAGGTAACTTCATCTTCTATGTAGAAGGGAGGATACTCCATGTCAAAAACCAGTGAAGTAATCTGATTTGATTCGACTCACCTAAATCAAGTGTGCTAAACTCATAATTTACAATCTAATAATTAGCTAACACGAGTTAATTACATGTACGTCAAAAAGATGGTCAAGGATGGGAACGCCTTTTCCCACTACTATTCATGCTTTTAGTGGACAAGAAAATCGTTTTTCGTGGAAACTCACATTTCATGTTTTCTGATAACCGTGACACTGATGATGATGAACTATAGAGGTGTAAATCGTCATGTCTTACGTGACGTCATAATTTGAGAACTGATTAATGCAAGATGAACGTAGGACACACACGTGATTTTGTTATAGATACACAGTATCTGAAATATTACACTACATCATACAGATGTTTCGTCCTTCAATGACTCATCGGGGAAGCTAGGGACTAAAAGGTGGTACTACAGAGGTCTTAGCTACGTCTGAAACAGAGATGTGTAAATAATAAAAAAAAAAGAAAAAAAAGAAAAAAAACGAGAACTACAAACCCAGACTGCTGCATAGATATCCTAATACTGCACCTTACATTTACGGAAAGTGACGACGGTTACCGATTGAATGTAGGAGTAACATGAATGATCCCTTTATGTAAATTTAAGTGGTAATGGGGGGATCGAGGAAGCATCTACACTGTAACAGTTATGGGACCTGAGTGAAGAAAGCTGTAACAGATACGGTAGTAATGAGGAACCCTGTAGTAGGCATGGCAACAGCGAACAAACCTATAATATTTATGGGAGGATTGAGAAAACCTGATGAAACCTTTGGATACGAAAGAAATTAAGAATGGCCTTAAATTTTAAGTGAATTTATACAATAAGTCCTAGTTGTACAACAGTAAATTACACCAATTCTGAAAACGACAAGAAAGTAAGGCGATTGATGTATCTAAATCTCGTGGGTGTTCATTTCACTCATGAAACTTACATGTACCTGTCAATGTCGGTAAACATTAGCGCGATACCTGCCCATCGGACCGTGCTGATTATACCACAGATATATATACTACAGTGATGACTAGACAGTAATCCGGGTGTGGCAAGCATGGTTAGCATACTTACTCAGTATAATAATCGAACCCTTACATGGACACGGACTCAATATAATACATTTATTATGAGATAATTTTCAGACGGACAATGACTCAAAACATTTTTCAAATTTCCACACCTTCTTCTACACAAAGAAGTCGCATGGTTCTCATACAGCTTACAACTTAATCGGATAAGGGTTTTGAAATGCACATCAAAATGAATGATGCAGATATCAACAGGGTTTAACTTGTTACTTGTGCAGTAACTTAAAACTAGTTCAACTCAGAAACGATGATGCATATGCTGACTTTAAGTCACGCAATGTACTGTATACATCATTTAAAAAAGCAGTGATACGCATTGCGTTCAATTTAATGATATTTGATTTTACAAAACATGTGATTAAATTATACCTAGCTATGCAGTAGTTTGGCAATGGACTATATAAAAGAGTTATCGCCCTTGATGTTAGATGTTTGTTCCGGTGTGACCTCATTGACTTTGAGGGTCTTCTTTGCGTTTTTCTCTGTTCAACATGTTTACGCAATCATTTGACGTTGATTTCGACCCCAACGACAAATGGACAAGCTCAATGTTCAGCAATTAAAAATGAATATGACTATTAGTAAAACGGAAGAAATGATAACATTCGTAACAAGGCATTATTGTATATTTTTCAAACCGAGGAAATGTAAACCAAATCGAAGGTACAATGCAGACTCCGTTTGCTACATTGTACTCCCCCGATGAGAGGGTACAAGATACAAGAAACTTTATTTAACGTCGCATACATGCAGGTAAACAAGGACATTAGCTTTTGAGTGCTATTATTGCGACAAACAGGGTCATTTGGTCTCGTTACTAGAACAATGACCCTTGTTACAGACGTTCATTGTAAGTGTAGCCAACGACCGATACAAATATAACAAATATCCCAACAGAGGACACTTACTTCGAAGTAAGTGTAGGCCACGACCGCCACAGAGCATGTTTACTTCAGTAGTAAGTGTAGATTACGACCGCTACAGAGCACGCTTACTTCAGTAGTAAGTGTAGGCCACGACCGCCAGAGAGCATGTTTACTTCAGTAGTAAGTGTAGGCCACGACCGCCACAGAGCATGCTTACTTCAGTAGTAAGTGTAGGCCACGACCGCCACAGAGCATGTTTACTTCAGTGGTAAGTGTAGGCCACGACCGCCACAGAGCATGTTTACTTCAGTAGTAAGTGTAGGCCACGACCGCCACAGAGCATGTTTACTTCAGTAGTAAGTGTAGGCCACGACCGCCACAGAGCATGTTTACTTCAGTAGTAAGTGTAGGCCACGACCGCCACAGAGCATGTTTACTTCAGTAGTAAGTGTAGGCCACGACCGCCACAGAGCATGTTTACTTCAGTAGTAAGTGTAGGCCACGACCGCCACAGAGCATGTTTACTTCAGTAGTAAGTGTAGGCCACGACCGCCACAGAGCATGTTTACTTCAGTAGTAAGTGTAGGCCACGACCGCCACAGAGCATGTTTACTTCAGTAGTAAGTGTAGGCCACGACCGCCACAGAGCATGTTTACTTCAGTAGTAAGTGTAGGCCACGACCGCCACAGAGCATGTTTACTTCAGTAGTAAGTGTAGGCCACGACCGCCACAGAGCATGTTTACTTCAGTAGTAAGTGTAGGCCACGACCGCCACAGAGCATGTTTACTTCAGTAGTAAGTGTAGGCCACGACCGCCACAGAGCATGTTTACTTCAGTAGTAAGTGTAGGCCACGACCGCCACAGAGCATGTTTACTTCAGTAGTAAGTGTAGGCCACGACCGCCACAGAGCATGTTTACTTCAGTAGTAAGTGTAGGCCACGACCGCCACAGAGCATGTTTACTTCAGTAGTAAGTGTAGGCCACGACCGCCACAGAGCATGTTTACTTCAGTAGTAAGTGTAGGCCACGACCGCCACAGAGCATGTTTACTTCAGTAGTAAGTGTAGGCCACGACCGCCACAGAGCATGTTTACTTCAGTAGTAAGTGTAGGCCACGACCGCCACAGAGCATGTTTACTTCAGTAGTAAGTGTAGGCCACGACCGCCACAGAGCATGTTTACTTCAGTAGTAAGTGTAGGCCACGACCGCCACAGAGCATGTTTACTTCAGTAGTAAGTGTAGGCCACGACCGCCACAGAGCATGTTTACTTCAGTAGTAAGTGTAGGCCACGACCGCCACAGAGCATGTTTACTTCAGTAGTAAGTGTAGGCCACGACCGCCACAGAGCATGTTTACTTCAGTAGTAAGTGTAGGCCACGACCGCCACAGAGCATGTTTACTTCAGTAGTAAGTGTAGGCCACGACCGCCACAGAGCATGTTTACTTCAGTAGTAAGTGTAGGCCACGACCGCCACAGAGCATGTTTACTTCAGTAGTAAGTGTAGGCCACGACCGCCACAGAGCATGTTTACTTCAGTAGTAAGTGTAGGCCACGACCGCCACAGAGCATGTTTACTTCAGTAGTAAGTGTAGGCCACGACCGCCACAGAGCATGTTTACTTCAGTAGTAAGTGTAGGCCACGACCGCCACAGAACATGTTTACTTCAGTAGTAAGTGTAGGCCACGACCGCCACAGAGCACGCTTACTTCAGTAGTAAGTGTAGGCCACGACCGCTACAGAGCACGCTTACTTCAGTAGTTAGTGTAGGCCACGACCGCCACAGAGCATGTTTACTTCAGAGGTAAGTGTAGGCCACGACCGCCACAGAGCATGTTTACTTCAGTAGTAAGTGCAGGCCACGACCGCTACAGAGCATGCTTACAGTAAGCTGCATATCCGTCAGCTGATGCAACAGAGGAGGCCTACCTCAGAAATAACGTCGGGCCACTGCTGATACGGTACAAAGAAGACGCTGTTTGCAGGATTAGGCTACAACTTCTAAAGATTACGCTTATTTCAGAACTTTATTGTATCGTAGATATTTAGACCACGACCGCTAAAGATAAAGTTCATGGGGCGTTATCGACTCTAGAAGCTACCCACGGTTGCTGTTCCATCTTGATTTCATTGTACAGTGTAGGTGTCGATTTCAATAAACACATAATTACACAGTTGTAGATAACATTGTGAAATTGACACCAACTACACAGAATGACCTGCTAGCCAGCAGGCGTTCCAAGTCAAATATGTTAACAGAAATGTAACAAAAAATCACAACTATTTTAAAATTTAATTAAATGTACGTTTAACTTTGTAAATGGAGTTTGAATGATTACATGGAGACAGGAAATAAAACAAACAAATAAAATGAAAGGAGATTGGAAGTACTTTTACGATCTGTTAACCTAACAATGCTCTCAAGACCACAATTGATGAAAGTATGGTTTTGTAAAAATTATCTGAAAATGGATTATTTTGAATACTTTGACACCTATATTTAGGTTTCAGTTATAATGATGATAACAATATCAATGATTTGAAATTCATTTTTACTTTAGTTTTCAGTCTTAAAAGCTTAATCGGTACGACAGGGCGTAAATATAAACAATCACCAATATGAGTCGATTATGTGAAGAGATATGCATCAAATGTGATAGTTTCTGAATTTGTGACATTTGAAAAAAAATAAAACAAAAATGCTCACAATGCTTGACACTTTATAGAAAATATCAAAAGTGAAAGTACTTTCAATTTACAAAATGATCGAGATCTCTGTCCCTCGAGGCAAACTGTGTGCATTGAAGCTAAATAGCTTGTATACCGTGAAATCTTATGGCGTAGAGCTTGTGCGCTACAATACCTGTGAGTTGTAAGGTTTAGTCTTTAGTCGTTCACAGTATTACTCAGAAATAATCCCACGGTTATGCAGAGGCGTTTGGTATCCGGGATTTTAACAAATACGTGTTTTGAGGTGGTTTAGTGTTCGTGATCTTTCATTCATTCACCAGTAAGTCTGGTTGTGTCTCGATAGATTAGCACAGTTTATTACAAGTGACGGTAGATTTAATCTTTAGTATTTTGTCAAAACATTTTGACCTGTTGTGTTTAATAAGAGTCGTGCTAAGCTGAGAAACAGACGGAATTTTTTACTTCTTGTTGAGAAATGTGTTTGCAATATTTCAGCGCAGTGTGATAGCAAAAAACATGGATTGTACAAGAATTTGTATCGGGACCCCACCTTTTTAGCATATCAAAAGAGTTTCAGATCTGTAATAAAGACAGCAGGGGAAGCTACAAGGACCTGCTTTGGGACCGTCTCTATTTATGGTATCAAATTAGGATAAAATAGTACACGGTGCCTACAAGGATGCGTATTTGGACTTTCTCTATTCATGGTATTAAATAAGGACATGGTGTCTTCAAGGAATCGTGTTTGGACCTTCTCTATTCATGGTATTAAATACGAACACTGTGTCTGCAAGGAAGGGTGATTGGACCTTCTCTGTTTGTCTAGTTTCCTTATGTTGATAATTTTAGCACTATATATTTCAGTCATCAGACTTTTAATGAGAAATCAGAGATTTAAACAGAAGTGAAATATAGTGATGTTTTCTAATGTGGAATGTCGTGCAGCTCTGTGATATATATAGTCTAAACACGGGAGAAATCATCATTTAAAATATCGACGGGTGATTTAATGGAAACCATTTACAGTAAGTGTTCCTTTGGATGAATTTGACTTGTGTTGCAAATATTAAGATTACTATATTTGTTTTCCTGGTATTGTATTAACACAGTGTTAGGTTAACCATACTTTGTCTGACTATGTTATGGTATTGTATTAACACAGTGTAAAGATAACATAGTTTGTCTGACTGTGTACTGGTATTGT
Organism: Mizuhopecten yessoensis; assembly: GCF_002113885.1. NCBI lineage: Eukaryota > Metazoa > Mollusca > Bivalvia > Pectinida > Pectinidae > Mizuhopecten > Mizuhopecten yessoensis. The sequence goes on from NW_018406412.1 coordinate 159,789, forward strand.
ATTAACACAGTGTTAAGTTAACCATACTTTGTCTGACTGTGTCGTGTTATCGTGTCAACAGACTTGTGTTGCAAATATTAAGATTTCTATGTTTGTTTTCCTATAAGTTTGGGGCGGGGTTGGCGAGAGAAGGGTCGGGATGGGAATGGGGGTTGAGAACGTAAATAAAAAGAGGAAGAAAAGGAAATCTTGTTTAACATCTCGAATTCGAGTTACTAGAACAAACTTAATTATCTCGAAGTGGTTTATCATTTCCGTGTGTGGTTCTTATTCGTGTAAATAATTCGGTCAATTTGATAATATTTAACCAAAGTAATGTTTTTTTTCGAATTGAATGTTGCTGCCGAAAGAACATGAAAATACATTCATTTTAGTTGAACTCGAAAAGAAGACGTTGTTGACTCAGACATCGCAATCAATGAATGTTATTGTATAAGTACAACGTTTTATAATAATTTATTTTAAGATTTCGTATATATTAAACTCCACATATAATATATATGTCCTGGTACATGTATTGTGTTAACACAGTGTTAAGTAAACCATAGTTTGTCTGACTTTGCCTGGTATTGTATTAACACAGTGTAAAGATAACCATACGTTGTATGTCTGTGTTATGGCATTGTATTAACACAGTGTTAAGTTAACCATACTTTGCCTGACTGTGTCATGTTATCGTGTAAACACGTGTTAAGATAACCAAACTTTATTAAACGGTATCCTGTCGTTGTGTTTTATGTAACACAATGCGTATGGCGGGTCCGCGGAAGGAAGAAAGCTTTCCCTTGATGAGATTTCAGCGCAAGTGCACTTTGCTCAAATTCAGCACGCGTGGAAACTGTCAAAATAATTATACACTTGCAAATACATCACTTCGTTTAATCGTTGATTTCTAGCATTTGGTTATTTTCGACACAATTCATTAAGAATCGTTTAAAGACAATCTAAATCAGCGACACTTGCAGGACTAATTCGGATTATCCGTCATAACTTTTTAAACTGAACTTTTAAATTGAAAATATCTCAATAGCTGATTGTCACATTGAGGAGGTATGCAACTTTAATGCATCAATTATCGAAACATTTCTCAAATAAAATCTGTAATTATAATCTTAATAATGGTTTATTTGATTTTTAATTTGGTGACATGGGTAAAGCATAAATAAAATATACATACAATTGCTATACATTGCATCTAACTACTTTATTTTGAAAGATATTCAATCAACATACAAGTTACAGGTAGATTATGTATAATAAGGATACCGTTTAGCATGCATTACATCTCCAGCACACACGCATGCATACACACATAGGGAGATATTAGCCAGGTGGCATAGGACTAGTAGTTGACACCTGATTAGAATTCCTGCGACCTTCTCAAAATTGTATTGCTTAATGTATATACTGTATATCTATGCACTGTAAGCGCTTTAGAGTGGCTTATGTTAGTTAGATAGGGCGCAATAGCAAATGTTGTATATCATTATTGTTATTATAAGTGAAGTATCTTGCTTAACTCATTCACCCCTTAAAACACATTTGAACTCTTCCAGTTAAAAAACTGGACGAGTTCATTATGAAATTTAAGGGGTGAACGAGTTAATAGATATAAAACTACTACGTAGTGAGGTAGCACCTACAGTAAAACCTCGATATACTGCCAACATTTGTCAAAAGGGAATATGACGTTATAAAGGGGTTTGGCAATACATTGACGGAAATATGAAAAGGAAATTTAAAAAAAAACACGAAAAAAAGAACCGTTGAAATATGTTGGCAGTAAACGAGGTGGCAAATGAAACGAGAGGCATTATATCGAGGTTTAATGTATTTTAAAAAGCTTAGTTTGAAGATGTTTGTAGGCCAAACAAAGTTAACATTTTACTGAACCACGTGACCATTTTGTCCAGTTAGGACTCATCATTGGAACTAAAATTGAAAAGAATGAAAATCTAAGTTTAACTCATTCACCCCTACATATTTGAAATGGAGTTGCCCAGTCTTTGATTTGGCAAGGTTCAAATGTGAATTTAGGGTTGAATGGGTTAAAGCGTTCCTAAACTAACACAGAAAAACAGCGAAAGGTGAAGAGTGCCTATAAAACCTTATTGTTACATTATTACAAATATTTAAAGGGTTTTCTATATTGAAGGGAAATAACCCTAGCACAAATTGCAGGAATTGTTTTTAATGTAGCATATGTCCTTAATTAAGAGAGATAACTCTGCCACATATTATAGTATGATATGAACGACATTCTAAGTAATAATCGTTTAGATGAAAATCTGCTATAAATAAAATAGATAAATAAATCGGCGACAAATCAAAATATGAATTTAAGGTTTTCTCTATGTGCAAGGGAACCAACTCTAGCACAAATTGTAGGTTAAATGTTTAATGTAGCATATGCCCTTAAGAGAGATAACTGAAATTCGGCTATAAATAAATAAATAAAATGAATAAACAAATGAATAAATAAAGTAAATCTACAAATTGGATGTTCGATGGAATAGAATTTCATAAACATTCCCAACTCAAAAAAAACCACCCAGAGGCTTCAGGTCGAAATGCTCGTTTAGTTACAGTCACCGCGTAATTATATATATAATCGGATCGACGCATTCCTTACCTACAAATACCTGGTCATTGTTTAGTACACAAATACGACCAAAACTGGACTAAAAACACAGGCAGCATACACACACCCTTTCCTAATCTACCGACAAAAGTAAAACGTATTTACACTAAATCATCTATTCTTATGTTTATTTTAAACACGGCTAACGCTTACCTTCGCCTCTACACAGAGTCTAGAATATCCTTCAAACCCTTATATTGCGACATGAACAAATGGGGATTTAGGTAATAACAGAGCAAAGCCTTGCAATATGAACAATTGTATTTGATTTTAAGTATTATTGTGTAGCGGAACTGGACTGGGTCGAGGTAGAACATCCGTCTAGCGTTCGGAGCGTTCAAAGTTCAAACCCCGGTCTGGCCTTTGCATTTCTCTTTCTTCTGTTACAATTGCATCATTTAAATTCGCAAAAGAGAGTTCTATCCTTATGTTTTTGACCTGGAGTTTTCGCCCTTCATTTTAGATGATGAAGCAACCGAAAGAAGCTTTTTTTTCTGATTTAGAGAACTTCCCCTCTCAAGTTATGCCCTTTTTTCACTGGTCGTTCTCTAAGAAATTACTCTCCGAATACTAAGAAACTACACATGAGTGTTGGTGGAAATGTGAAGGTGTGCGTAACGTGTTTTATCTTCCGATTGGTCATCAAATAAGGCCGCCATGGCCTATGATTGACTGTCACATACAAGGATTTACATTTTACGTCAAGGTGATGCCAACGGTCCCTATCTTTTTCTAGTCTTTCTCCATCTTTGTAAAAAATATATACAAGCATTTCATTTCCTTGTGGATTCTTTTCAATATATCATTTATGACAACAAGAACAATTTAGGGGACTGATGTAACGATTCTCGAAACAATTACAACTTGTTTTAGTAGAATGAAAAACTTAATGTTCATGCAAGTGTGTAGCAGTTATGGGCTGTTTAGACTACTGTGTGGCCCTTTATAAAATTGTTTCGTCGATGAGTTGTTAAGACTACCGTGTGGCCCTTTTTAAAATTGTTTCGTCGATGAGTTGTTAAGACTACCGTGTGGCCCTTTATAAAATTGTTTCGTCGATGAGTTGTTAAGACTACCGTGTGGCCCTGTATACAATTGTTGCATTGATAGGTTGTTAAGACTACCGTGTGGTCCGGTATAAAGTTGTTGTATTGATGAGTTGTTAAGACTACCGTGTGGCCCTGTATTAAACTGTTGCGTTGATGGGTTGTTAAGACTATCGTATGGCCCTGTATTAAACTGTTGCGTTGTTGGGTTGTTATGACTACCGTGTGGTCCGGTATAAAGTTGTTGTATTGATGAGTTGTTAAGACTACCATGTGGTCTATATACAATTGTTGTATTGATGAGTTGTTAAGACTATCGTGTGGCCCTGTATTAAACAGTTGCGTTGATGGGTTGTTAAGACTCCATTGTGGCCCGGTATGGAATTGTTGCATTGATAGGTTGTTAACACTACCGTGTGGCCCTGTATAAAGTTGTTGCGTTGATGGGTTGTTAATACTACCGTGTGGCCATGTATGAAATTGTTGCATTGATTGTTTGTTAAGACTACCGTGTGGCCCGGTATAAAGTTGTTGCGTTGATGGGTTGTTAATACTACCGTGTGACCATGTATGAAATTGTTGCATTGATTGGTTTTTAAGACTACCGTGTGGCCCTGTATAAAGTTGTTGCGTTGATGGGTTGTTAATACTCCCGTGTGGCCATGTATGGAATTGTTGCATTGATTGGTTGTTAAGACTACCGTGTGGCCCGGTATAAAGTTGTTGCGTGGATGGGTTGTTAATACTACCGTGTGGCCCTGTATGGAATTGTTGCATTGATTGGTTGTTAATACTACCGTGTGGCCTGGTATAAAATTATTTTGTTGATGGGTTGTTAACACTACCGGGTGGCCCGGTATGTAATTGTTTTGTTTATGGGTTGTTAATACTACCGTGTGGCCATGCATGGAATTGTTGCATTGATTGGTTGTTAAGACTACCGTGTGGCCTGGTATAAAATTATTTTGTTGATGGGTTGTTAACACTACCGTGTGGCCCGGTATGTAATTGTTTTGTTGATGGGTTGTTAACACTACCGTGTGGCCCTGTATAAAGTTGTTGCGTTTATGGGTTGTTAATACTACCGTGTGGCCCGGTATCAAGTTGTTGCATTGTTTGGTTGTTTAGACTACCGTATGGCCCGGTATAAAATTGTTTTGTTGATGGGTCTTTAACGCTACCGTGTGGCCTTGTATAAAGTTGTTGTGTTGATTGGTTGTTAATACTACCGTGTGACCCTGTATGGAATTATTGCATTGATGGGTTGTTAACACAACCATGTGGCCCTGTATAAAAGTGTTGCTTTGATGGGTTGCTAAGACAACCGTGTGGCCCGGTATGAAATTGTTGCGTTGATGGGTCGTTAACACTACCGTGTGACCCTGTATAAAGTTGTTGCGTTGATGGGTTGTTAACACTACCGTGTGGCCTTGTATGAAATTGTTGTATTGATGAGTTGTTAAGACTACCGTGTGGCCCGGTATAAATTTGATATATTAATGGGCTGGTAAAACTACCGTGTAGCCCTGTATATGACTAGTTGTGTTGATGGGTTGTTAAGACTTCCTTGTGGCCCTGTATAAAATTGTTGTATTGATGAGTTGTAAAGACTACCGTGTGGCCCGGTATAAAATTGTTGCGTTGATGGGTTGTTAATACTACCGTGTCGCCATGTATGAAATTATAGCATTGATTGGTTGATAAGACTACCATGTGGCCCTGTATAAAGTTGTTGCATTGATGGGTCTTTAACATTACCGTGTGACCCGGTATAAAATTGTTGCATTGATTGGTTGTTAAGACTACCGTGTGGCCCTGTATGGAATTGTTTCGTTGATGGGTTGTTAAGACTACCGTATGGCCCTGTATAAAGTTGTTGCGTTGATGGGTTGTTAAGACAACCGGTTGGCCCTGTATGGAATTGTTGCATTGATTGGTTTTTAAGACAACCGGTTGGCAATGTATGGAGTTATTGCATTGATGGGTTTTTAAGACTGCCATGTGGCCCGGTATGAAATTGTTGCATTGATTGGTTGATAAGACTACCGTATGGCCCGGTATAAAATTGTTTTGTTGATGGGTCGTTAACACTACCGTGTGGCCCGGTATGAAAGTGTTGCATTGATTGGTTGTTAAGACTACCGTATGGCCCGGTATAAAATTGTTTTGTTGATGGGTTGTTAATACTATCGTGTGGCCATGTATGAAATTGTTGCATTGATTAGTTGTTAAGAGTTCCTTGTGGCTTGGTATGGAATTATTGCATTGATGGGTTGTTAATACTACCGTGTGGCCCTGTATAAAGTTGTTGCGTTGATGGGTTGTTAACACTACCGTGTGGCCCGGTATGAAAGTGTTGCATTGATTGGATGTTAAGACTACCGTATGGCCCGGGATAAAATTGTTTTGTTGATGGGTCTTTAACGCTACCGTGTGGCCTTGTATAAAGTTGTTGTGTTGATTGGTTGTTAATACTACTGTGTGGCTCTGTATAAAGTTGTTGCGTTGATGGGTTGTTAATACTACCGTGTGGCCATGTATAAAATTGTTGCATTGATTGGTTGATAAGTCTACCGTGTGGCCCGGTCTCAAGTTGTTGCATTGATTGGTTGTTTAGACTACCGTATGGCCCAGTATAAAATTGTTTTGTTGATGGGTCTTTAACATTACCGTGTGACCCGGTATGAAATTGTTGCATTGATTGATTGTTAAGGCTACCGTGTGGCCCTGTATGGAATTGTTTCGTTGATTGGTTGATAAGACTACCGTGTGGCCCGGTATCGAGTTGTTGCATTGATTGGTTGATATGACTAACGTATGGCCTTGTATGACATTGTTGCATTGATTGGTTGTTAAGAGTTCCTTGTGACCCTGTAGAAAGTTGTTGCGTTGATGGGTTGTTAAAACACTACCGTGTGGCCTTGTATGAAATTGTTGTAGACATTGTTGCATTGGTTGGTTGTTAAGAGTACCGTGTGGCCCTGTATGACATTGTTGCATTGGTTGGTTGTTAAGAGTAACGTGTGGCCCTGTATAGCATTGTTGCATTGGTTGGTTGTTAAGACTACCGTGTGGCCCTGTATGACATTGTTGCATTGGTTGGTTGTTAAGACTACCGTGTTGCCCTGTATGAAATTGTTGCATTAGTTGGTTGTTAAGACTACCGTATGGCCCTGTATAAAGTTGTTGCGTTGATGGGTCGTTAAAACATGGGTTTTTAAGACTAAAGTATGGCCCGGTATAAAATTGTTTTGTTGATGGGTCGTTAACACTACCGTGTGGGCCGGTATGAAAGTGTTGCATTGATTGGTTGTTAAGACTACCGTGTGACCCTGTAGAAAGCTGTTGCGTTGATGGGTTGTTAACACTACCGTGTGGCCTTGTATGAAATTGTTGTAGACATCGTTGCATTGGTTGGTTGTTACGAGTACCGTGTGGCCCTGTGTGACATTGTTGCATTGGGTGGTTGTGAATACTACCGTGTGGCCCTGTATCAAATTGTTGCATTGGTTGGGTGTTAAGAGTACCGTGTGGCCTTGTACGACATTGTTGCATTGGTTGTTTGTGAAGATGACCCTGTGGAAAGTTGTTGCGTTGATGGGTTGGTAAGACTATTGTTGCATTGGTTGGTTGTGAAGATTACCTTTTGACCCGGTATGAAATTGTTGCATTGGTTGGGTGTTAAGAGTACCGTGTGGCCCGGTGTGACGTTGTTGCATTGGTTGGTGACCCTGTATAAAGTTGTTGCGTTCAATGGTTGTTAATACTACCGTGTGGCCTTGTATGAAATTGTTGTAGACATTGTTGCATTGGTTGTTTGTTAAGAGTACCGTGTGACCCTGCATGACATTGTTGCATTGGTTGTTTGTAAAGTGTTATGACTACCGTGTGGCCCTGTATCAAATTGTTGCATTGGTTGGGTGTTAAGAGTACCGTGTGGCCTTGTATGACATTGTTGCATTTGTTGGTTGTTAAGAGTACCTTGTGGCCCTGGATGACATTGTTGCGTTGGTTGGTTGTTAAGAGTACCGTGTGGCCCGGTGTCAAGTTGTTGCATTGATTGGTTGTTTAGACTACCGTATGGCCCGGTATAAAATTGTTGTATTGATGAGTTGTTAAGACTACCGTGTGACCCTGTAGAAAGCTGTTGCGTTGATGGGTTGTTAAAACATGGGTTTTTAAGACTAAAGTATGGCCCGGTATAAAAGTGTTTTGTTGATGGGTCGTTAACACTACCGTGTTGGCCGGTATGCACGTGTTGCATTGATTGGTTGTTTAGACTGAGTTGTTAAGAATACCGTGTGGCCCTGTATAAAATTGTTGTATTGATGAGTTGTTAAGACTACCGTGTGCCCCTGTAGAAAGCTGTTGCGTTGATGGGTTGTTAAAACATGGGTTTTTAAGACTAAAGTATGGCCCGGTATAAAAGTGTTTTGTTGATGGGTCGTTAACACTACCGTGTGGGCCGGTATGAAAGGGTTGCATTGATTGGTTGTTTAGACTGAGTTGTTAAGAATACCGTGTGGCCCGGTATACAATTGTTTTGTTGATGGGTCGTTAACCCCGGAATGAAATTGTTGCGTTGATGGGTTGTTAAAACTTCCTTGTGGCCCTGTATAAAATTGTTGCATTGATTGGTTAATAAGACTACCGTGTGGCCCAGTATGACATTGTTGCATTTGTTGGTTGTTAAGAGTACCGTGTGGCCCGGTGTCAAGTTGTTGCATTGATTGGTTGTTTAGACTGAGTTGTTAAGAATACCGTGTGGCCCTTTATGAAATTGTTGCATTGGTTGTTTGTTAATACTACCGTGTGGCGATGTATGAAATTGTTGCATTGGTTGGGTGTTAAGAGTACCGTGTGGCCCGGTGTGACATTGTTGCATTGGGTGGTTGTGAATACTACCGTGTGGCCCTGTATGACATTGTTGCATTGGTTTGTTGTTAAGACTACCGTTTGGCCCTGTATGACATTGTAGCATTGGTTGGTTGTTAAGAATACCGTGTGGCCCTGTATGAAATTGTTGCATTGGTTGTTTGTAAAGAGTACCGTGTGGCCCTGTATGACATTGTTGCATTGGTTGGTTGTTAATACTACCGTGTGACCCTGTATGACATTGTTGCATTGGTTGGTTGTGAAGACTACCGTGTGACCCGGTATGAAATTGTTGCGTTGATGGGTTGGTAAGACTACCGTTTGGCCCTGTATGAAATTGTTGGGCTGTTAACGAACGATAATTTAACATTTGAGGATCCGGAGGCAGATCACGAGGAAATCATTGTTAATTTATCGCCATTGTTATTATTCAGAGCAAGACGTATGAAGCCGTAAACTGAATTGTAGTGCACCGACAAAATCTAAACTGTATCACATATCAAAAAATCGACCCAAACAAGGTACCCTGTCTGAGACACAGGGACCCGCGAAATTGTTATGATTCGCATGTTTGAATCTAAACTGATCTGTTCACAGTATTAATAATAGACGCTATATACATGCATACCGTCAATAAGGGTACCGAGAGTTGATTTAAACTCTTAAAACATTTTTTAATATTACTTTGAACATTGCAGTTTAGGTCCAGACATACCGACTGTAAAACATTACATTTGTAGCAGGTCCCTGTGTTCGAAAACATTTACATAGTTAGCATACTGCATTCGGGGGTAACGTTAATATATTCACTTCTTCGTAGCTCTCATTTCCGTACCTTAGTTTGTATAATGCTCAATCTCAATATATGTAACTTTATATCTGAACTTCAATAAAAAAATAAATGAATATTTCGTAAAAAGTTCGTCACGTTTAAACAGTAGGCTACATAAATCACCTCAATATAATGCCTATTGTGTCATATGCCATTCCCGCTGATATTTTGCTAAGGTCCCACTATAATGTGCTATAAAAGTAATTTTAAGTAGATAACTTTTTCTCGTTATAACGATATTTTGGTCGTTTTAGCGAAATACCATCTCATTACATATATAACGTTAAATTAGTCGCTACAACGAAAACCTATCTCGTTGTAACTAGAATTTAGTCATTATAACGTTATAATGAAAAAAGTGTCGTTATAGCGAAACACCATCTCATTATTCATATAACGTTCAATCGGTCGCTTTAACGAAAATCTATCTCATAGTTACGAGATTTAAGTTGTTATAACGAACCACTATCTCGTTGTAACGAGATCTAGACTTTAGTCGCTATAGCGAAACAACATATTGTTGCACCGATAATTTAGTTTTTATAAACAAGGACTATCTCGCTATAACGAAAAAAGTATGTTTGTATGCCCTCAATCAGCCTTTGTATTAACGTAATGTCGTTATACTGAAAAAGTAAAACAGAAATGAGAAAAGGGAAAACAGCTAAGCTAACAATACGTTTTCTGTACAACAGGTGTGTACCCGAACACAACACCTGGATTATTCTACCTCATCTTTGTGTCGTGACCGGACGCGATCCGTAACATATACGAACCTCGCCACCCATCACCCCTGGCGAGGTATATTAAGCTACCTCTACCTTAAGTTTCTCATAAAAACACCATATACAAGTTTCTCGTTTTCCTTTTCAGCACGCATGTTTTCCCGAGTTTAACGAAACGGCGCGAAAAAATTTGCGATTGTGAAAAAAATGTTTTCTTTCTTTTATTAAGCCATGCATGAAAAAACATCATTTAAAAATCTGGATTATAGAACCATCAATCGTAATTTAAATTTATATAAAATTGTTTATTTTACAACAATTATGAAAAAGTCTTATCTATTTACGAGCTTATCATATCTCCCTTGTGCTCCGAATACTGTAATGAAACGTACATTAATTCAGGTATAAGTTTAGGCGACCGGAAAACACTCTGTGCAGATAAACGAGCTACATGTATTTTCCGGATGAACGAAGGTCTATGATTATATGACATGATTTCGCCTTCAAAATGGAAGATGAAACCTCAACTTAGATTAAGATGTGGATTTATTTTTCACGTGTAAAACAAAAAGCTTCAAGATCTCAAAATAATCCCGGGGTGGGTGTTGAGGTGGCCCTGGGGGTTGGGGTAGGGGGAAATATGTCCAGATGATAAACTTTGCATGCACATTGTTTACAATAATTTACACCCCATGCCTGTTTGCAAGGTGACGCTGATTGTGTTGACATCATACAGACGACCAATCTCGATACTTCAGGGGTTACGCTCATTTTCGCTCTCGTGGAATATGTCATAGCAAAATTGAAGGCACGCGGCTAGCTGTTTGATTGGTCTCAAGTAAACAAACCTGACCAATCGCTAGGCTAATATACATGTTCTTTGAAGATTACAGAGAAGCCACTCCGGACATCAAAGCCATTCTGTTTTGCCGTCATGTGACCGCGAGATTCTTTTGATTTACATCCTAGGAACAAGACGGCACACACTTAAGCCTTCAATTATGAAATAATTTGGCGTTAAATCGTTATTTCATTATTTCGCTTGGCGTTATTTCGCGAGCGACAAAGCGAACAGACGAAATGTCATATATCAGCCACCATATTCAATTCTGCTACGACACCCTCCAGGGGTTCAAAGAGCAAAAGTAAGCGTAACCGCTGGAGTATCGAGGATGATAGAATTTTACCTTTTCGTTCGTTTGCTGTCATTTCATTTAACATGTTTTATCTACTTTTATTGGCCCTAATGATCATTTTCGGTTGATGGGCCGTTAAGAATCCAACAATACAAAATTGCATTCTCTTATGTAACGGAACATAAGGTACTAGTATACTGTACGTTTCAAGTCGTCAAGAGTGCGCCACTTCTAGATCTGTTGAGCAGAGAAATGTGTACGAAATGTGCATAACTGAGCTATTTTCTGAATGGAAACCGTGACATCAAATTTTGATTGTGAAGTTTGTAGATCCGTATTCGTCTGTCTTGGCCGAAATAAAAATCATAGACGATTAAAATATATGTATACTTTACATTACTTTATTTTATCAATAATAATTTTCGGCGATGTAAATTGCTCATGTTGGATAATGGCTGACAACTTGACAATTTCTTCGGAAAAAATTATTATCAAATAAAAAAAACATCAACTGCGTATACACGGCCAAACGTATGTCTAATGCTGCTCAAGGCAGAAGGCAATCATGAATCCATGGACAGGAAATCTTTCTAAAAGTTCTCAGATCGTTTTGCCCTTCCTCGCTTTGCCTTATTTACCAAAAGTTTCGATCCTTAATAATTAAATTTTAGCAAAATAATCCCATATGTTTATTAAAACTTAAATATTAAAACTTTTATGTTTTATTTTACAGGCGGTTCAGGACGGCTTTCGATACCTGTCAACAATTGATTAGACTGAAAACAGTGTCAAGATGAATACGCCGGAACAGGAACTACGGCTGCAGGAAATCAATGACAGTTATGTTTCGATTCTACTTCCGGTAATCATAGTCATTGGAGTGCTTATGGTGTTGGGTTTATTCGGAAATCCGCTTGTTATCTATTTTTACGGATGCCGAATGAAAACCACGGCATCCTATATGTTTATAGTGACTTTGGCTATTTTCGACCTGTTATCTTGCGTGATATCTTTGCCCATGGAAATTTCAGACTTAATCAACTTTTACACTTTCGACAGTGCTGCAACATGTCGCGCTCTTCGTTTTGTAAATTATTTTTCTAGTATAGGTTCCGGGACGACTCTAATTGCAATAGCGGTTGACCGATTCCGGAAAATATGCAAACCTTTCGACGCACAGATAACCGACAAAATGGCTAGATGGATAATTGTTGCTGTGATTGGTTTTGCGCTGTTTTGTTCGTGGCCTTCCATTTTTCTCAACACGGTAATTCAGAAAAATCTAACCGAGGATACATCTGTGGTTGCCCGGGATTGTACTCTAAATCCAGCTGATGACTACAAATTATTTGTGACAATCTATAATTCGTTTCTTTTCCTGTGCTTTATCATCGTTTTCATAGTGCTTACAGCGTTGTATACGCTTGTTGGCAGACAACTATACAAGTTGCGTAGCTTCCGGTTCTACGCCACAGGCATCGAGAGAAACGTATCATCTGCTCGTCCTACGAGTTCGATGACGGTTGCGAGTGACATGACAAACTCCGAAGGCAGGAGCAGAACGGATGATTTGGCTGGTTTAGGGAATGACCTCAGGGACGGTTCACTTTCGCCTATCGGCGAAGACGACTATGCCAACCGTCGCCCTACCTCGGCCAATTCAATCGCGGTCAGTGCTCGGTCGCTGAAAATGGGTCCACACAAAGTTATCCCTCAAACAATGGATCCAGACCACGAGAAGGACATTGTAAATGGAGTATCGGGAAAAATTCGGCAAACTAGAAGTTTTACCGAAAAATCAGGCACCGAAAAAGTTCCGGAGAATATTCGTAGAGTAAGTTCGGCTACCATGGCGAACAAGGGGAAAGCATTTGGACAAAACAAGTTTGGAAGCCCTATGCGTGAAGGGTCTGCTACATCAAGGATGTCATACGCGTCCACAGCAAACTCCATGGCGGAAATAGAAACACGTGACGCGTACGCTTCAGGAAATATTGACCACCGAAAGGAAAAGATGCGATCGCAAAATATAAACACCAAGCGATACACGATAATTGCTCTGTCCATAAGTATTGCGTTTGTTCTCAGCTTTTTGCCCTATTTGTGTCTAGTGATATGGTCAACGTTATTTATAACTTATGACCCGAACGAGTTCACGCCAGCACAGCTTGTTGCCAGTGAGCTTTTTCACAGGTCATTTTTATTCAACTGCGCCTTAAATCCAATCATATACGGCTTCCTGAACACGGAATTCAAGAAAATGGTTTTCGGACAATGTGCAAAACTTTTCTGTTGCTGCTGCAAAACCAGACACAAAGAGGGAGATATGGCTCATGCAGAACTTAGTGGACTGTCCCGGTCTACGTAATTTACGTCATTTCCGCTGCAGTATTCTGCAATAGACAGAACGACCACGTGTGCTATAGGATCATGTATGCCTTTCTGGTCTGGTGACGATTTTACACAGTAAAACTCTTACATGATTTGTGGAGCATCACCAATCGTCTTCCAGTTATCAGCACATCTCCTTTTTTTTCGCGCCGGAAGATAAATTCAGATCAGGAGGGCATATGTAAAAAGTTTGATTTTAAAATGGAAAATTAATTTATCTTAATATGCTTTCAGTAGGTAACTGAAGTGTATGAAAACGCATTTTAAATTAATTCCGGAACTTAAGTGTTATAGTGTGATTCTTATTATTACATTTTTCCAGAAAGATATTAGTCCGGACCTTTTTTCGGTTTTCGGAAATGATTCCATTTGATTTCGTGAACATATTTTCGTACCTGTGTACTTTCTATATATAAATTTTATGTAACTTATAATTTTATAATTGACTTAGTGCTCGTGATATGTATATTTTATATTTTTTTTATAGATAATATAAATCAAACCAGTTCTTATGTATGGGGAGGGTGGGGGGCGGATGGATGGGGGTGGTACCCTCGGCAAACGATTGGCTTTTAACAGCAATACCTGAGTGTTTAATTTATTCAGTTTTTACTTTATCTTCATTTCTGTTTCAAAATTTCCGATTTTTTATTTACAAGAAAGCTGTGTTTTCTTTGACAGAAAATAGCTTCAGTTTTGTTGAAAAGAAATAAAAGGCAGACTTACAGTATACGTTTCACACTTAATGATTTGTTTTAACATCATCACTCCGAATTACAGTATTGGCCAAAATGCCTGTTACAAGAAAGTATTGAAAAGCCATTGTATTATAAAAGTACATCTGAGAGTTTTTATAGCAACAATGCGCGGCATGTTAGATATAATAGGTTAGCTATACAGAGCTCCTACTATGTATGTTAGCGGTCCATTCCACTCACAACAGGTTATACACTTACCTAACTGTACATTTACTGTATACGTCAAAACCCATGTATCACTTATTTACCCTTACACTGGAATGGATTCATCCTATTTTCACGCATATGAATCTCAAGGCTCTGGTACAGCTAGCAACCTATGCATTGCATGAGAATGCCTCACACAGTCTTCAATGACCTAAGGGAGGCAACTTTTATAAAAAAAAGTACATCTAAAGGCATTTTTAAAGATCCTAGCGCTTCAGTTCTGACTTAAATCCAACACCTCTGGGTAAAATTTGTTTGCTCCCTCTATTTACTTCATTAGCGAAACATCCTTTTTCTGTTTGCCAATTTATTTATAATACAATGCGGCAAAATATCACATTTGTTATATGCTATTGTAACATTTTAACGTTTCAAATATACAGTGTACGTATTTTTTATGTGGTATTCATGTTAACTAAAATGAAATAGGCTGTAAGTGAATATATATAAATAAACGAATATATCAGTTTGTACCTGTGAGTGCTTATAACAAGGTGTGATCTTGTGAATGTATGAACAATAAAACATGTCCCGAAGAGGAATACATAAATTGAAAAGAAAGAATTGTTTATATATTTTATTTATTATGATTATCTCACTATGAAGCGGACTGAAACCACATCCAATCTCTACCCAACCTAGATTCTCCAGGGGTTCCGCTCACTTTCGCTCTCTGCACCCCTGGAATATGTCTTAGCAAAATTGAAGGCACGCGGCTAGCTGTTTGATTGGTCTCAGGTAAACAAACCTGACCAATCGCTAGGCTGATATATACATGTTCTTTGAAGATTACAGAGAAGCCACTCCGGACATCAAAGCCATTCTATTTACCGTCATGTGACCGCGATATTCTTTTGATTTACATCATAGGAACAAGACAGCACACACTAAGCTTTCAATTCTGCTACGACACCCTCCAGGGATGCAAAGAGCAAAAGTATGATCTCCACCCAGAGTTGACGTTCCTGACACTCACACACACCTCTGTCAACGGCTAGAAATTAGTCTGCATTATGATAAGCCTCTGATCATGTGATACTTGGTCATGTGCATTAGGACATTACACTATGGGCAGCATTGGTCATCACGTAAGTTCACCAGAATGTCGCCTTTTCTGTAATAGATATTCCAATGGTTTGAACTGTTTGCCTGTTAAAACCGAAACCAGGTGCATATTTATTTGCATTTTTTTTTACAATATAATCTTTCACACTCATCACGAATCCAACATGTGCTAACAGCGTGGTTTAATTTAAGTGGTGTACGTAGATACCAAGTCAGATTACACAATGGCGGATACAAACATAATCAAATCAGTTTTGTGTGACATGTTTTGGAAAAGTGAAGTTTTTAATTAATTGATTGTATAACACATTTCTGAAATACTCGAAAGCTTGTGAGTGTAAGTGAACGACAACTACGGTTAGAGATTAAAACCATATCTACTTTCCCGCCTCTGTCGTAGGAGAGTTCCAAATCAAAACAACCATCTATAACATAAGGATACCCCCATTGAAAACTGTCATTTCTGAACAGAAAATCATTCTTTGCGAGACCTAGCTGGAAACGTAATAAATATGAATCAAACAAAATAGTTCTGAGTGTAAAGACACAAAAGAACTAAACCAGGGCCCGTATTCATCATGAAACTGTTCTCATGCTCAGGTATAAATTCTGTGCTCAAACCAACTTTTTTTGTACAGTAAACTGTAACTCGCTCAAGTACTGTGACACAGGCAATGTTGTAAAAATTTGAAACGGTAATTGGCTTGAAGTCTCTCTATCATTCATCATATCATCGACAAAATGTGACTCTTCAATAATTTATAACTGTAACAAGAAATTGGGCTTGAGCACAGATTCTGAGTTTGAGCATGAGAACAGTTTCATGAATACGGGTCCAGATTCGTTCTCATTCTCAAGCATGGATTCTTTGCTTAAGCTCAATTTCTTGTTCTTGTTATAACTTAATAAATAAAACATGTTTTGTCAATGATTTGTAAACATTTTGAAGAGACTTAAAGCCAAATACTGTTTTCAATGTTTACATTTGACCTTTTGATCGTTTGACATGTACAAGGATTCGTAAAAAAACACTTTTGACTTATCTCCCCTAGAACTCACAGTCTCCCGATTTCATACATCAAATATGCAAGTACAGTATATATAAATTTATTAAGGATCACCGTTCCGCTGCCAAAAATGAAACTATGCATTCGAAACTGATTTTTTCGCAATGATTATAACTTTGATAAAAAAATGAAAAAGGAAAAAGAGGTATGCCTTGCAGGTACTTAAACAAAAGTGTTCAACAAGTGTTCTGGGTGTTAAAAAGCGTGGTTACACAAAAATTCGAAAAATGGACATCGAATTGTTATACTGTCGTTCTAACCGACTGAGCTACTTGGTCTACGGAAGTGTCACGGACAAACTGTGCTGCAGTTATATCCAAACCAAATTAAGGGGAAGTAATTGTAAAAACGAAAATTCACGGTGCAGTGGGGCAGGGATCCTTAAGAATGCTTATATCGATAAGAATTAATCAAGATCGTCAATGATATGACAATACTTAACCAATCATACAGCAAAGAATTTGGTCAGAAATAAGTCGAGTTCAAATGAACTTGTTCGTCCTTAGGTGTCATCATTTGTAGGTTAAGTATTTAAATCGCAAGTAGGGGTCATTGCAATCGTTACGTTTGCATATACATAACTGTAATCGTATTACTAGCAATACTGTTATTTTTTTGTAGTCTTTTCTAATATATGTTTGGATTTGGACACAATATCCTGACGCAACAACTGGAAAACACCACATTTTTATTGATTCGTTTCTGCTCATTGTAAAGATAAAGACATTAAGTACAGAAAGTTTATTGAAAACCATCCTCGATATTCCAGGGGTTACGAAGTTACGATTATGGAGTAGCCGGGGATGACTGAAAACGTGAACATGAAACGGTTTCTGATTATTGTTAAGATATAGGCGGCAAGTACAAAAAGTTTACTGAAAACGTAATCGGCCATATTTGTCACTTCCGAGTTAGTCCAGGTCATCGCGGTGGATCCTTGTTTAAGGGCCTGTCACACCTAGCCGGTTTGGGTCCCCGTAGCTATACTGGAGCACGGCGATTTTCGGGGCTCGATACTAGACCGGTAGTACATTGTCAACACATCGTCAGAACATCGGCGAAACAAATTACTAACGGGAGGCGACGGTCGAAAATTTTGAACTTGCTCAAAAATTTCCGCCGTTGCGCTGCAGGAGCAAGTGCTTTTGCAAGTAGTTTCTGGCCGTTCGATTTTTTTGCTCCGGTTTAGTCCCGGCGAGGTACATTGGTAGTGTGTAACATGCCCTTTAGTTGCTGTATAGATATAAATAAGCAACTACTGATGTACAGAATGTTTTCTCATCTTTTGACAAATATCATTAGCTGACTGTTGAAGGGAATAGAAGTGTTGAAGTACCAGAGACACACGGAGGCGAAGACATTATCAGAAAATTTCAAAAATTTAAGGATTCAAACTATTGTGATTAGATTCACGTGTATCTACTGGTTTATTATATAGATAAATGTTATATGATTTTCTATGTATTTTTTAATTACATAACGTTCCCAACACTTCGAAAGGATACAAGTAGGAGAAATGTGTTGCTATCACAACAATGTGATTTTGAAACATTGATATCTCGTTGGCGAGACTGTGATGATGTAATGTTGCCAACTCTTGTTTTCATACTTATGATATGACAAATACCTACAATAACAAAAACTTAGCTGTTGAGGCCAACCAACACTACAAAAGAATACTCTGCTCCTGGTCGCTCGACAGTGGCAAGACAAGAAAACTCCTGACTGAGTGTAGAATTCACTTTTGAAGTAGGACTGCGCAAAAACAACAGGAATGACTGCAATTGTGATGGAAACAAAACACACGAACCCTAAGCTAATGTAATCAGTATAGGAAGTCCATTGAAGGTATTATCGCGAAGAACAGCTATTTTATTGTGTAATAGATGGAGGGATTCAAGTACAGACAGTCCACTGAAGGTATTATCGTGAAGAAGCTGTATTTGATTGTGTGATAGATGGAAGGTTTCAAGTACAGAAAGTCCCCTGAAGGTATTATCGCGAAGAACAGCTATTTGATCATGTAATGGATGGAGGGATTCAAGTACAGACAGTCCACTGTGTGATAGATGGAGGGTTTCAAGTACAGACAGTTCACTGAAGGAATTATCACGAAGAACCTATATTTGGTTGTGTGATAGTGGAGGGATTCAAGTACACACAGTCCACTGACGGTATTATCACGAAGAACATGTATTTGGTTGTGTGATTGATGGAGGGTTTCAAGTACAGACAGGGCACTGAAGATATTATCGTGAAAGTATTATCGCGAAGAACAGCAATTTGATCGTGTGATAGATTGAGGGTAGATGGAGGGTTTCAGGTACAGACAGTCCAGAGCATGCATTATCGCGAAGAACCTGCATTTGGTTGTGTGATAGTGGAGGGAGTCAAGTACAGACAGTCCGCTGAAGGCATTATCGCGAAGAACAGCTATTTTATTGTGTAATAGATGGAGGGATTCAATTACAGACATCCACTGAAACTGAATGTATTGCCGCGAAGAACATCAATTTGATCATGTGATAGATGGATGGATTCAAATACAGACAGTTAGTACAGACAGTCCACTCAAGGTATTATATCATGTGATAGATGGATGGATTCAAATACAGACAGTTAGTACAGACAGTCCACTGCAGGTACTATTGTGTGATAGATGGAAGGTTTCAGGTACAGAAAGTCCACTGATGGTATTATCGCGAAGAAACCCCCTTTGATCGTGTGATAGATGGAGGGGTTCAAGTACAGACAGTTCACTGAAGTTATTATCACGAAGAACCTATATTTGGTTGTGTGATAGATGGTGCGCTTTAAGTTCAGACAGCGCAACACAGCTATTTGATTGTGCGATAGATGGAGGGATTCAAGGACAGAAAGTCCATTGAAGGTATTATCGCGAACAACAGATATCTGATTGTGTGATAGATGGACGGATTTAAGTACAGACAGTGCCCTGAAGATATTATCGCGAAAAACCTGTATTTGGTTGTTTGATAGATGGAGGGTTTCAGGTACAGACAGTCCACAGCATGTATTATCGCGAATAACCTGTATTTGGTTGTTTGATAGATGGAGGGTTTCAGTTACAGACAGTCCAGAGCATTTATTATCGCGAAGAACCTGCATTTGGTTGTGTGATAGTGGAGGGAGTCAAGTACAGACAGTCCGCTGAAGGTATTATCGCGTAGAACCTGTATAGACAGTTCACTGAAGGAATTATCACGAAGAACCTATATTTGGTTGTGTGATAGTGGAGGGAGTCAAGTACAGACAGTCCCCTGTAGGTATTATCGCAAAGAACAGCTATTTGATCGTGTAATGGATGGAGGGATTCAAGTAAAGACAGTCCGCTGAAGGTATTATCGCGAACAACAGCTATTTGATTGTATGATAGATGGAGGGATTTAAGTACAGACAGTGCACTGAAGATATTATCGTGAAGAAGTTGTATTTGAGTGTGTGATAGATGCAGAGATTCAAGTACAGACAGTTCACTGAAGGAATTATCACGAAGAACCTATATTTGGTTGTGTGATAGATGGTGCGCTTTAAGTTCAGACAGCGCAACACAGCTATTTGATTGTGCGATAGATGGAGGGATTCAAGTAAAGACAGTCCGCTGAAGGCATTATCGCGAAGAACAGATATCTGATCGTGTGATAGATGGAGGGGTTCAAGTACAGACAGTTCGCTGAAGGCATTATCGCGAAGAACCTGCATTTGGTTGTGTGATAGTGGAGGGATTCAAGTACAAACAGTCCATTGGATGAATAATCACGAAGAACAGCTATTTGCTCATGTAATGGATAAAGGGATTCAAGTACAGAGAGTCCACTGTAGGTATTATCGCAAAGAACAGCTATTTGATAGTGTGATAGATGGAGGGTTTCAAGTACAGACAGTTCACTGAAGTTATTATCACGAAGAACCGCTATCTGATTGTGTGATAGATGGACGGATTTAAGTACAGACAGTGCACTGAAGGTATTATCACGAAGAAGCTGTATTTGGTTGTGTGATAGTGGAGGGATTCAAGTACAAACAGTCCATTGGTGGTATTATCACGAAGAAGTTGTATTTGAGTGTGTGATAGATGCAGAGATTCAAGTACACACAGTCCACTGACGGTATTATCACGAAGAACATGTATTTGGTTGTGTGAGGTGGGGAGGGTTTCAAGTACTGACAGTCTACTGAAGGTATTATCGCGTAGAACCTGTATAGACAGTTCACTGAAGGTTTTATCACGAAGAACCTGTATTTGGTTGTGTGATAGATGGAGGGTTTCAGGTACAGACAGTCCAGAGCATGTATTATCGCGAAGAACCTGTATTTGGTTGTGTGATAGATGGAGGGTTTCAAGTACTGACAGTCCACTGAAGGTATTATCGCGAAGAACAGCTATTTGATCGTGTGATAGATGGAGGGATTTAAGTACAGACAGTGCACTGAAGATATTATCGCGAAAAACCTGTATTTGGTTGTGTGATAGATAGAGGGTTTCAAGAACAGACAGTCCACTGAAGGTATTATCGCGAAAAACCTGTATTTGGTTGTGTGATAGATGGAGAGATTCAAGTACAGACAGTCCACTGAAGGCATTTTTGCGAAGATGCTGTATTTGATTGTGTGATAGATGGAGAGATTCAAGTACAGACAGTCCACTGAATGTATTGTCGCGAAGAACAGCTATTTGATCGTGTGATAGTTGGAGGGATTCAAGTACAGACAGTCCACTGAATGTATTATCGCGAAGAACAGATATCTGATTGTGTGATAGATGGAGGGATTCAATTACAGACATCCACTGAAGGTATAATCGCGAAAAACTGCTATTTGATCGTGTGATAGATGGAGGGATTCAAGTACAGACAGTCCACTGAAGGTATTATCACGAAGAACAGCTATTTGATAGTGTGATAGTTGGAGGGATTCAAGTACAGACAGTGAACTGAAGGGAAGAACAGATATCTGATTGTGGGATAGATGGAGAGATTCAAGTACAGAAAGTCCACTGGAGGTATTATCACGAAGAACAGCTATTTGATCGTGTGATAGATGGAGGGCTTCAAGTACAGACAGTCCACTGAAGGATTTAACGCGAAGAACAGCTATTTTATTGTGTGATAGATGGAGGGTTTCAAGTACAGAGAGTCCACTGGAGGTATTATCACGAAGAACAGCTATTTGATTGTGTGATAGATGGAGGGTTTCAAATACAGACAGTGCACTGAAGGTATTATCGCGAAGAACAGCTATTTGATTGTGTGATAGATAGAGGGATTCAAGTACAGACAGTCCACTGGAGGTATTATCGCGAAGAACAGCTATTTTATTGTGTGATAGATGGAGGGTTTCAAGTACAGACAGTCCACTGGAGGTATTATCGCGAAGAACAGCTATTTGATCGTGTGATAGATGGAGGGATTCAAGTACAGACATTCCACTGAAGGTTTTATCGCGAAGAACCTGTATTTGGTTGTGTGATAGATGGAGGGATTTAAGTTCAGACAGTCCACTGAAGGTATTATCGCGAGGAACAGTTATTTGATCATGTAATTTATTGAGGGAATCAAGTACAGACATTCCACTGAAGGTATTATCACGAAGAACAGCTATTTGATTGTGTGATAGATGGAAGGATTCAAGTACAGACATTCCACTGAAGGTATTATCGCGAAGAACCTGTATTTGGTTGTGTGATAGATGGTGGGATTTAAGTTCAGACAGTGCACTGAAGGTATTATCGCGAGGAACAGTTATTTGATCATGTCATTTATGGAGGGATGCAAGTACAGACAGTGCACTGAAGATATTATCGTGAAAAAGCTGTATTTTATTGTGTGATAGATGGAAGGTTTCAAGTACAGAAAGTCCACTGAAGGTATTATCGCGTAGAACCTGTATTTGGTTGTTTGATAGATGGAGGGTTTCAAGTACAGACAGTCCACTGCAAGTACTATTGCGAAGAAGCTGTATTTGGTTGTGTGATAGATGGAGGGATTCAAGTACAGACAGTCCACTGAAGGTATTATCGCGAAGAACAGCTATTTGATCGTGTGATAGATTGAGGGATGCAAGTACCGACCTCCACTGAAGGTATTATCGCGAAGAACCTATATTTTGTTGTGTAATAGATAGAGGGTTTCAAGTACAGACAGTCCACTGAAGGTATTATCGCGGAGATGCTGTATTTGATTGTGTGATAGATGGAGAGATTCAAGTACACACAGTCCACTGAAGGTATTATCACGATGAACAGCGATTTGATTATGTGATAGATGGAGGGATTCAAGTACAGACAGTCCGCTGAAGGTATTATCGCGAAGAACATAGATTGAGGGATGCAAGTACCGACCTCCACTGAAGGAATTATCGCGAAGATGCTGTATTTGATTGTGTGATAGATGGAGTGATTTAAGTACAGACAGTCCACTAAAGGTATTATCGCGAGGAACAGTTATTTGATCATGTAATTTATTGAGGGATTCAAGTACAAACAGTCCATTGAAGGTATTATCACGAAGAACAGCTATTTGATTGTGTGATAGATGGAGGGATGCAAGTACAGACATCCACTGAAGGTATTTTCGCAAAGAACAGCTATTTGATCGTGTGATAGATGAAGAGATTCAAGTACAGACAGTCCACTGGAGGTATTATCACGAAGAAGCTGTATTTGATCGTGTATTAGATGGAGGGATTCAAGTACAGACAGTGAACTGAAGGTATTATCTCGAAGAACAGCTATTTGATCGTGTGATAGATGGAGGGATTCAATTACAGACAGTGCACTGAAGATATTATCGTGAAAAAACTGTATTTGATTGTGTGATAGATGGAAGGTTTCAAGTACAGAAAGTCCACTGAAAGGTATTATTGTGAAGAAGCTGTATTTGGTTGTGTGATAGATGGAGGGATTCAAGTACAGACAGTCCACTGAAGGTA
Organism: Mizuhopecten yessoensis; assembly: GCF_002113885.1. Classification (NCBI taxonomy): domain Eukaryota; kingdom Metazoa; phylum Mollusca; class Bivalvia; order Pectinida; family Pectinidae; genus Mizuhopecten; species Mizuhopecten yessoensis. Next base: position 183,483 of record NW_018406412.1, read on the forward strand.
TTATCGCGAAGAACAGCTATTTGATCGTGTGATAGATTGAGGGATGTAAGTACCGACCTCCACTGAAGGTATTATCGCGAAGAACCTGTATTTTGTTGTGTGATAGATAGAGGGTTTCAAGTACAGACAGTCCACTGAAGGTATTATCGCGAAGAACCTGTATTTGGTTGTGTGATAGATGGAGGGTTTCAAGTACAGACAGTCCACTGAAGGTATTATCGCGAAGATGCTGTATTTGATTGTGTGATAGATGGAGTGATTCAAGTACAGACAGTCCACTGAAGGTATTATCACGAAGAAGCTGTATTTGTTTGTGTGATAGATGGAGAGATTCAAGTACAGACAGTCCACTGAAGGATTTAACGCGAAGAACAGCTATTTGATTGTGTGATAGATGGAGGGTTTCAAGTACATACATTGTACTGAAGGTATTATCGTGAAGAAGCTGTATTTGGTTGTGTGATAGATGGAGGGTTTCAAGTACAGACATTCCACTGAAGGTATTATCACGAAGAACAGCTATTAGATCGTGTGATAGATGGAGGGATTCAAGTACAGACATTCAACTGAAGGTATTATCACGAAGAACAGCTATTTGATTGTGTGATAGATGGAGGGATTCAAGTACAGACATCCACTGAAGGTATTATCGCGAAGAACAGCTATTTGATCGTGTGATAGATGGAGGGTTTCAAGTACAGACAGGTCACTGCAGGTACTATTGCGAAGAAGCTGTATTTGGTTGTGTGATAGATGGAGGGATTCAAGTACAGACAGTCCACTGAATGTATTATCGCGAAGAACAGCTATTTGATTGTGTGATAGATGGAGGGATTCAAGTACAGACAACCACTGAAGGTATTATCGCGAAGAACAGCTATTTGATCGTGTGATAGATGGAGGGATTTAAGTACAGACATCCACTGAAGGTATTATCGCGAAGAACAGCTATTTGATCGTGTGATAGATGGAGGGTTTCAAGTACAGACAGGTCACTGCAGGTACTATTGCGAAGAAGCTGTATTTGGTTGTGTGATAGATGGAGGGATTCAAGTACAGACAGTCCACTGAATGTATTATCGCGAAGAACAGCTATTTGATTGTGTGATAGATGGAGGGATTCAAGTACAGACATCCACTGAAGGTATTATCGCGAAGAACAGCTATTTGATCGTGTGATAGATGGAGGGTTTCAAGTACAGACAGGTCACTGCAGGTACTATTGCGAAGAAGCTGTATTTGGTTGTGTGATAGATGGAGGGATTCAAGTACAGACAGTCCACTGAATGTATTATCGCGAAGAACAGCTATTTGATTGTGTGATAGATGGAGGGATTCAAGTACAGACATCCACTGAAGGTATTATCGCGAAGAACAGCTATTTGATTGTGTGATAGATGGAGGGATTCAAGTACAGACATCCACTGAAGGTATTATCGCGAAGAACAGCTATTTGATCGTGTGATAGATGGAGGGTTTCAAGTACAGACAGGTCACTGCAGGTACTATTGCGAAGAAGCTGTATTTGGTTGTGTGATAGATGGAGGGATTCAAGTACAGACAGTCCACTGAATGTATTATCGCGAAGAACAGCTATCTGATTGTGTGATAGATGGAGGGATTCAAGTACAGACATCCACTGAAGGTATAATCGCGAAGAACTGCTATTTGGTCATGTGATAGATGGAGGGATTCAAGTACAGACAGTCCGCTGAAGGTATTATCGCGAAGAACAGCTATTTGATCGTGTGATAGATGGAGGGTTTCAAGTACAGACAGTCCACTGCAGGTACTATTGCGAAGAAGCTGTATTTGGTTGTGTGATAGATGGAGGGATTCAAGTACAGACAGTCCACTGAATGTATTGTCGCGAAGAACAGCTATTTGATCATGTGATAGATGGAGGGATTCAAGTACAGACATCCACTGAAGGTATTATCGCGAAGAACAGCGATTTGATTTTGTGATAGATGGAGGGTTTCAAGTACAGACAGGTCACTGCAGGTACTATAGCGAAGAAGCTGTATTTGGTTGTGTGATAGATGGAGGGATTCAAGTACAGACAGTCCACTGAATGTATTGTCGCGAAGAACAGCTATTTGATCATGTGATAGATGGAGGGATTCAAGTACAGACATCCACTGAAGGTATTATCGCGAAGAACAGCGATTTGATTTTGTGATAGATGGAGGGTTTCAAGTACAGACAGGTCACTGCAGGTACTATAGCGAAGAAGCTGTATTTGGTTGTGTGATAGATGGAGGGATTCAAGTACAAACAGTCCACTGAATGTATTATCGCGAAGAACAGATATCTGATTGTGTGATAGATGGAGGGATTCAAGTACAGACATCCACTGAAGGTATAATCGCGAAGAACTGCTATTTGATCGTGTGATAGATGGAGGGATTCAAATACAGACAGTTCGCTGAAGGTATAATCGCGAAGAACAGCTATTTGCTCGTGTGATAGATGGAGGGTTTCAAGTACAGACAGTCCACTGCAGGTACTATTGCGAAGAAGCTGTATTTGGTTGTGTGATAGATGGAGGGATTCAAGTACAGACAGTCCACTGAATGTATTGTCGCGAAGAACAGCTATTTGATCATGTGATAGATGGAGTGATTCAAGTACAGACAGTCCACTGAAGGTATTATCACGATGAACAGCGATTTGATTATGTGATAGATGGAGGGATTCAAGTACAGACAGTCCACTGAAAGTATAATCACGAAGAACTGCTATTTGGTCATGTGATAAATAGAGGGATTCAAGTACAGACAGTCCGCTGAAGGTATTATCGCGAAGAACTGCTATTTGGTCATGTGATAGATGGAGGGATTCAAGTACAGACAGTCCGCTGAAGGCATTATCGCGAGGAACAGCTATTTGATCGTGTGATAGATGGAGGGTTTCAAGTACAGACAGTCCACTGCAGGTACTATTGCGAAGAAGCTGTATTTGGTTGTGTGATAGATGGAGGGATTCAAGTACAGACAGTCCACTGAATGTATTGTCGCGAAGAACAGCTATTTGATCATGTGATAGATGGAGGGATTCAAGTACAGACATCCACTGAAGGTATAATCGCGAAGAACTGCTATTTGGTCATGTGATAGATGGAGGGATTCAAGTACAGACAGTCCGCTGAAGGCATTATCGCGAAGAACAGCTATTTGATCGTGTGATAGATGGAGGGTTTCAAGTGCAGACAGTCCACTGCAGGTACTATTGCGAAGAAGCTGTATTTGGTCATGTGATAGATGGAGGGATTCAAGTACAGACAGTCCGCTGAAGGCATTATCGCGAGGAACAGCTATTTGATCGTGTGATAGATGGAGGGTTTCAAGTACAGACAGTCCACTGCAGGTACTATTGCGAAGAAGCTGTATTTGGTTGTGTGATAGATGGAGGGATTCAAGTACAGACAGTCCACTGAATGTATTGTCGCGAAGAACAGCTATTTGATCATGTGATAGATGGAGGGATTCAAGTACAGACATCCACTGAAGGTATAATCGCGAAGAACTGCTATTTGGTCATGTGATAGATGGAGGGATTCAAGTACAGACAGTCCGCTGAAGGCATTATCGCGAAGAACAGCTATTTGATCGTGTGATAGATGGAGGGTTTCAAGTGCAGACAGTCCACTGCAGGTACTATTGCGAAGAAGCTGTATTTGGTTGTGTGATAGATGGAGGGATTCAAGTACAGACAGTCCACTGAATGTATTGTCGCGAAGAACAGCTATTTGATCATGTGATAGATGGAGGGATTCAAGTACAGACATCCACTGAAGGTATTATCGCGAAGAACAGCGATTTGATTATGTGATAGATGGAGGGATTCAAGTACAGACAGTCCACTGAAAGTATAATCACGAAGAACTGCTATTTGGGCATGTGATAAATAGAGGGATTCAAGTACAGACAGTCCGCTGAAGGTATTATCGTGAAGAACAGCTATTTGATTGTGTGATAGATGGAGGGTTCTAAGTACTGACAGTCCACTGAAGGTATTATCGCGAAGAAGCTGTATTTGGTTGTGTGATAGATGGAGGGATTCAAGTACAGACAGTCCACTGCCGGTATTATTGCGAAGAACATCGTGTGATAGACCGATGCCTCTAGCGTAGACTGTCCTCCTAAAAACATTATCATGAAGAACAGGTAAAAGATTTTGTGATAGACAGAGAAACGTTAGTACAGACAGTTCACTAAAGAAGGTATCGGTATAGGATACATCTTGAAACTTGAGGGGTTATATAATCCAGTGATAACATTATCAGCCACGGTAGACATATCTGTTATTACTAGATAACTGATGCAGAACAAGTGCGAAAAGTCCCGGAAACGTGAATACACCGGTTAAGTAACGATTGAAATGTTCTCGAAAGGACAGTAAAGCGTACAGAAGTCAGTTGACTGTTGCTGTAGTTGATCGTTAAACCAATACACATACAAAACTATTAACCGGTCTTGGCACACGACGACTCATCGTAACTAGAGCCAAGGCATTGGATGACTCCCTCACAAACTGGTGATATCGGAATGTTGTAACCCTCCTCAGATTGGCAGTAACTGGTCCCAATGACGTGCGCCTATTAGTTTAAATGCGGAAACGTGTAATTAGATCGTTTGTACTTTGGATCCTGTTGATAGTCTGGTGAGTATAAATTTGTTACATTGTTTTGAAGGTCTTTTCTATGACCAGCCACTGAAACAATACAGGGATAGCAAAATGTGGCCACTTTGTATTTTCCTCTTCGTGGTAGTGCTGTCACAAAGTATTAACCGTGATGCCGTGAATGATGCTTTGGTAGAGCAAAGAATATTGGAAAATATTCGACCAATATTGGACGTATATGTGTCAGATAGACTGGAGCGAAACCAAAACGTGATTGAAAAACTTCAGCAAAGAATCGGTCATTTAGAAAATCGATATGAAGAAAGGATAAACTTGTTGGAAACCTACAAGAGCACAAAAGGTAACGCATATTTAACATGTATATGTTATAAATCGGAATGCATGTACTAGGTAAATTGGGGAACATGGGTATAATCTGACTTAAAGAACACGCTCTTCACTTTGATGACAATAACATTCTAGGAACATTTCTCTCTGGGATGCTATAAAGGTTGTCGGGTGGTGTAGTGGATAGCACATTTGCCTTTCACCAAGGCGGCCGTGGTTTGATTCCCCGATCGGACGTGAAAAGGTGTAGGGTCACCTGCCCGACCACTTGGGTTTTCTCCGGGTACTCCGGTTTCCTCTTACACTAAGACCCCATGCGCGCTAACGTCCGGGCCAACAAGAGTGATTAATATAAGTTGAAATAACTTTTTTCATAATTGTTACAGACAATAAATAAAGTTAGAAAACATTCTAGGAAGGCTTATAGCATATTGTTGTATAATGTGATCAGTAAAGCAGGTTTACTACAAGCACTCTTATCGATTCATTATAAATAAGGCATAATTGTGTAATTAACGTGACATTACTTAAGTTTTCAAACGAATACATTTTGCTTATAACGAGCTTATATGTTTTCACTTGTTTCATTATAGAACCACTTTTACCCACAACCACTTGTGTATACTGTATACCGGGGAATTTTAGCCGCAGTGTAACTTTCACCTCTTTCGCCTTCCGATCTGAGGGCGAATTTAACATGACGGCGAAAGTTAGAATAAGAATTATGTATACGACGGCAAATGTTTTGTCACTATTTCGTCTACACTGAGGCTTAACTCGGGTATTGTACTGGGCCTACTTGTATAAAACATCTCAAATCTTGAGATTTCCTCAAATCTAAGATTTCCCATCGACAATACATTGCTTGAGATTTTCCTTAACTTTCAGATGTTTTATACAAGTGGTCCCTGTACTGTACTGCGGTGTAGGGATAATTTAACACTGGACAAATAATGACTGTGCCGATGAAGGATGAAAGTTAAACGGGGCGAAAGTTTCCAGGTATACAGTATATAGTTCATAGCAATCGAATGTTTTCCGATATAATATCTGAGCGTTCTGTGGAAAAAAGGTCCCCAAACTTGTGATGGTTGATTATCATGTGTATCTACATTGTAACTCTCGTTTTATATACCGATTATTTTCAAGTATGCCACATTGTTCTAATATACACTTTTACCTGCTGACAGCTGACGAAGGACCTGTGTTTACCAGATGGGGTAGAATCGACTGCCCCGTTAACACAACAACTATGGTATATTCAGGTAAGACTGTTATTGTTATACTATATATAATGTATCTTCGTATAAAAGATTACACGTATGTTTTCTTCTTGTAGGATATGTTAGTTATACATGTGTTATTGATATCAAATACTTAATATCCTGTTTTGAAATATCTTATAGGGTTTTCTTTATCAGGTAAATTTGTTTTATATTTTTAATCATATATCTTGTACACACTAAAATTGTCGCAAAACTGACAATTATTACATTATATTTACAGTTTCAAGTGTAATTGACTCAATAACCTTTGTCGATAACGACAGTCATTCTCGTGCGCGTAGTGATACATACACCGTGTACATATGTGTACGTCAACAACCCGGGGGTTTTCATTGCTATTTTCGGAAATAAACAGAAGTACCTGGGATACCAGATTTGTACAACTCATTAGTGTATTCATGCAAAAGATACATGGTTGAAATGTATACATTCATTGTTGAAATTCATACATTCCGATGACGTCACGTTGTTTACAGCGACCGATGATTACTGCACCGACTGACAGGACGGCTGGATTTTGTGTTTTTCTACGTGTTTGTGATCATTTACATACGTTTACTTTAATGACATAGTGTAAAAAGTACCCAGAAATACGATAGTAAATTCAATTTTGACAATAACGTTGATAACTGCACTCGATGGAATGGTAGATAAAGGTAATCACAGGACGGGTTCGAAAAAACCTGACCTACCATGTCATATGGCTAAATGTACCTAAATACTGATAGTTAGATCACAGCACACGAACTGGGTTTTGTAATGATTGCCTAGTTACCGTTGCCGTGGAGTCTACAAGAACAAACGAGAGATCCAAAAACTGCGAGCATCTGGTGTTGTATTATAGGGTTTTGGAAATAAACGGGACATCTTTGGGTATTGAATATAACTGTTGAGATAAACTGGTAATGATATGAACACGAAATGATTTTATCATAACAGTTTAAAAGTGCGAATGAAATATTGAAAAATACGCGTGCATCGGGTAACGCAACTTTGCAAATTGTGCTAAAAATAGCCGCATAGAGCAACTTTGAAGTATACATTATCGCTAATGAGTAATGCTCCAAACGGACCTGCTATGTATGTAATTTCTTATGTATATGATGTCCAAAATATCATATAATTGATCTAAGATATTTTAATTATAGGATATATTTAATAGAGATTGATACTTTATAAGCAATTAAGATATCGAATATAATATATCATAAGTTTATGAAAATCCAGATTTACATTCCTTCCTAAATGAATGTGTATTTGCCTTTTCGCCACATGTTTACTTTTTCACTTGTTCAGTGTAGCAATACGATTTTATTATCGCGGTAAATTGTTTAATATCGCAATACGCTTTTAGTATCGCGGTAAATTGTTTAATATCGCAATACGCTTTTAGTATTTACGTATACTAATATACCAGTATACCAATATTAGGATCTCCGTATCGTATCACCTCCGGTTTTGTCAAATTTCTAATCTGGTTATAATAATTTTAGATAAATGTTTAAAATTGCATCATTCCGCATTTGAATGAAAAAATACGTAAACATAAAAGTAAAAAGTGCTAAAAACGTTATATGTTATATCTAAGTGTGGACAAACAAACAATGGACACCTGAATATATGCCTCACTCGGTAATCGAATTATGATCAAATGCCTTATGTATCAGTATAGAAATTATATTGTACGTTTATCTAAAAGGCATAGTTATAATGGTGCACGCAGGATAGCGATAGGCGTAAACAGGGCTTGAAGAGTGCCACAATAAGAACACGAAACGTCATCCCCCTCTTTTTAGATGCTTTAAAACAATGGTTTAATATTCTGAAAATATTAAGATCAGATGCTAAATGGAGACTTTTGTTTATTTCAATTCAAGATAATATATCAGGATATGTATGGTATTATAATGTAAGCAGGATAGTTACATACACCGTCGTTTGCTTACCTATCTTATTTAAGTATTTTATCAACTGTTAACTTGGAAACCGTCATATAGAACTACTATTGTAATGCGTTAACTTTCTTATCCAGGATATGCTGGTGGGTCTCATTTTACCCATTCTGGAGCTGCAGCTGAATACGTCTGTATGCCAAGTGATCCGATCTGGGGACCACATAAAGATATTGTTCACAATGACTGGGTAGGTTTTATGTATGGGGCTGAGTACCAGGCCCCTAATATCATGTTTGGGATGTCTGGTGGCGTACATGATGTACCGTGCGCCGTTTGTCTTGGTAATCAGCGCACAACTTCTCTCATGATCCCGGGTAGGACAGAGTGCTACCCCGGTTGGACGGAGGCGTATCATGGTGACTTAGCCTCCGGTTACCATAGCTTCCAAGCAGCGTCACAATACGTGTGTGTGGATAAGGACCCACAGACGTTTCCCACGAGAACCCTCCTAGATGAAAATGGTAAACTGTTTTACGGGGTCAAAACTAAATGTGGGTCTTTGCCTTGTCCGCCATACGAGGATGGGAAATTCCTGTCTTGTGTTGTTTGTATGAAATGAATTGTCAAATAAATGAGGACACAACAAACTGGTACCCCATTTGCAATTGATTAATCATTATTTTTCGTGTCTATTAATACATACATACAAAAAATGCATCCTAAGGCCTTGTGATGGTTAAAAATGAAACAAATGACAAAAGAGTTTCTTAGTACTTTCATAGTACTGTCATCTCTTTAGAGGTTCATCAGGAAAAGGTTTATTCATGTTGACAGGATAACAGCACAACAAAGATGGTGTTACAAACAATAGCTATATAATTACAGACATGAGTATAACAACCGACTTTTCGCAAACATTTTCTTTATATATCTATGAACTAGTTAAAAAGAAATTACTAAAGAGGTTTTTTTCAGTATAAGTACTTTCACCTTTAAAAATTCATATCTATAAAAATAAATAATCTCAACAACACGTCTGAAGTATTTTCATCACTTCAAGGAGATTTGTCAAACAGTTCATTTGAAGAAGATATTATGACGTCATATATATATATATAGTTGTCAAAATGTAACATCTTCTTTTGTCAATAAAAACATATTTTCATATAATTTACTTGCATTGTGTACATTTTTATATATGAATATATACAAGCGATGATGAAGTAAGAACGAGAGAGCAGACAAAGGAAGCTGTCAAGTTTTTGAGACAATCAACATATTTATTTCAATGGGAAACTGTTTGTTTCTTACACAAATATGGGCTGAAAGTATATTATGACGTTTCAGAAACAACCCTTTTCTTTATCAATCGTCAAATGGAAATGATACACTCCCGGGGCCAAATAGCCGTAGGTAGAAAGTGCTGTAAAATAGCATTTAAGTTTGAAAAAGTGTCAAAACTTTCAAGCCTACCTATACTATAAAACATCTCAAGTATTATAAGTTAATTGTACTAATTGTACTATGTGTACTCATCTTTGAAACCTGAATAATCTTTTAAGTAGTTTTGAATACTGACAAAGGAATGTATATCTAGCGCGTCTGTTCACCAACAGAAACCGCCTCCCTAGTCTCGGCGTTGCGTAATTTCAGTAACTGTTTATGTAACCTACCAAATTGTTCGTTGCTCGTATGCTTTTCATGAAATAACCACTTTTAATTGATTAAGGAAAAATAATCAATCCCTACCTTAGGATTAAGACAGACAAATCTCTACCCTTGGGGTAAGATTCTTAAAAGTCTGGCCCCTTTGGTTAAGATTTTTCTGTCTTACCCCAAAGGTGGGGAAACTTTACATTAATCGCAGTCGAGGGTTAAGGATTTTGTAGCATAATCCCATCCGAGGCGTAAGCCCCGAACAGGATAGTTGTAGACTATAGGCGTAAGCCCCGAACAGGATAGTTGTAGACTATAGGCGTAAGCCCCGGACGGGATAGTTGTAGACTATAGGCGTAAGCCCCGAACAGGATAGTTGTAGACTATAGGCGTAAGGCCCGAACAGGAGAGTTGTAGACTATAGGCGTAAGCCCCGAACGGGATAGTTGTACAATATAGGCGTAAGCCCCGAACAGGATAGTTGTAGACTATAGGCGTAAACCCCAAACAGGATAGTTGTAGACTATAGGCGTAAGCCCGGGACGGGATAGTTGTAGACTATAGGCGTAAGCCCCGAACAGGATATCTGTAGACTATAGGCGTAAGCCCCGGACGGGATACTTGTAGACTATAGGCGTAAGCCCCGGACGGGATAGTTGTAGACTATAGGCGTAAGCCCCGTCCGGGATACTTGGAGACTATAGGCGTTAGACCCGGACGGGATACTTGTAGACTATATGCGTAAGCCCCGGACGGGATACTTGTAGACTATAGGCGTAAGCCCCGGACGGGATACTTGTAGACTATAGGCGTAAGCGTCTTTTGAGTCATCGATGATTCCCGGCATGTAAATCTAGGTCAAGGTCAAGTAATGCCACGTCGTCATAGCGAGAACCAGTGTATCGGTTACAAAACAACAAGACACTAGGGGCTTATTGACATAATAAAAAAACCCAAAACAAAATCGACCTTCATATCACAACAATAAATAGCATACCTAGTGAGATAATGATTCCGACGGATGATGTCGACGGAAAACGTATCAATAGTCGACATTTCACTGCCTTTGGATATGTGAGTACTGTTATTTTACGAAGCATGGATATGACTATCAAGAAGGAGAAAAGTTCATAGCATATGCGTTTCATTTTTAGGAGTAAGCCAATGTCAACCTTTGAAACTGAGTTAAAGTATCTGATAAGATCTTGCATGTGTGTTATGTTGGGCATATGGTTATGCATAACATAGCATACTGTATAATATGTTTTTATTACCCCACTCCCCCTAAATAGACTTAATGAGAAGAATTATAAAAAAAACAACAACAATAGACCTACATTGTAATCGTACATATAAAGTTTTGTGATTAGTACTGGACACACGTGTGTGACGCAGCTATAAAAGCACTTGGCGTTATGGGTCATTTTTGACAGTTTTTGCACAGTCAGCATGCAGAAATAAAAGCCTCCGTATGTGACAAACAACAATCCCTGTATACGGGTGATCACTGGTATGACAATGTTTGTGTATGTCAAATTGTATTTGTTTGTTACATGCGGAGGCTTTAAAAAAACAAAGAGTGTTTAGTAAATTTCCTTCAAAATGGCAAATTTTCAACCAAATAGCCCACAACAGACGATATTCACTCATTTTATTACCAAAATGCGGGTTTATGTCTCTCTTCGTAATTTCATATCTCCTAAACAAGTTGTCGAATAAATTTGAAATTTCATATGTGCGTACTTCATTTATTCCAGATTACGAATATTACAACTCTTTCTAAATTCCTGATGAGGCCAGAAATTGTCCCTAACGCCTAGTCCTTTGACATTGGATACAGTATTTTAAAAGTAGGACTCAGTGATGCTAGAGGCCAAAACGGTGAAGATCTAAAGATGTCTAAGCTACTGTGTACTAGCGGGTTTCATAAAACCGTTTTATTATATGAATTTCGAAAATAAGAAGGATTTGGTTGATTGAAGTTAGTAATAAGTGAAAAGTGTATTTTCGAAACCATGCCATTACTCAAAAGACATAACTGTTGTCATCAAGGTTACAGCCAACCTCGGGGACTAAAACATCCGCCAACAGAACTTACCAAAAAGTTGGAAATCCAATTGGTCTAAAAAAGCTTTTAAAACAGAAAAGGAAGTACATATAAACCTTTGATAATGATTCAAATTGAGAGGAGTACTGGTTAAAAACATTATAAATCCGATATCCTTAAAATAAGAAGGAGGCAAACACACAAAAATGTTTTGCCTTCCTTTGAAGGTAGACTATGTTTTCGTAAATAATTGAATTATTTATTTATTGAGGATGCCTGCCCCACTGCAGGCAAGGTACTAGATGATTGTACCTGCAGTGTGACGTGGTCATGTTACTTGTACTGCTGTTGACTGGGTTCTTTTATCTCGGTTGGTAAGAACGACAGAATAATGATAAGAGGTTCAACGATGGAATCCTATTCTGGCCTCGTAGCATTTGTATTCATTTAGAACACTTTCATAATTTAAAAAGAAATAAAATGTCGACAATACCACTGAAGAGTCTCTTTAAAGAGCTGAAGGTACTAAAGACGTGTTGCCGACATTTTTTTCTTTTTAATTTATGTATTCGTCCGTTAGGATAATTCTAATACTGGTTGTATTTAACATCACTGGAATGTCATTGATGTTAAGAAATATTTTGAATATATCTTGACAAAAATTTAAGTCACATGATCAAGATGTTTATTTTTTAGTTATTTTTTTTTACTTTTCATACTGCTTTTTGATGATTAAAAAAATAGAAATGGGAATCTTAAAGGGGACTGAAATGTAAAATGGGTGCATTATTTGATCTTACTAATATGTTCCGTAGAGGATCTGTCATAGGTTTCCCTTCATATTATATTAATGAAACAAAATAAATTTGCCAGAGGCTCGCAAACATGAAAAATCCAAAACTTGTATCATAAATCAAATATGAAGGGAAAGTTATGACAGATCCTCTATTGATGTGATGGCTTTATGACAATGCATAACACGGTATTCATATGATAAAAAGTTCTAATTGATACCTTCTAATGCCAATATAGTATCAGCTTACTTGTATCACAAATAGTCAATTAAAAGTTCGCTTTAAAGTCTTTTCGTCTTTTCGTAACTTTTTCGTCTTATGGTTATTTCGGATGATCAGAATGATAATTGGTGAACATTACAACTTGATTTTGTCTGCCAGCAGACAAGTGCTTCTGTGATAGTTTGACATTTATAAGGTCATATCATATTGTTTACAGTGTATTTGTATCTTTATTTTCCGATTTTGAGCCCTTTCTTTTGTTTCTGACATAAAACGAACACTTGTGAATAATTAGCAGCTGCGTACGATAAAACAATACGAGTCGATTTACGCGTCAGATTTTAAGTGGCGACTCTAGCCTGATAATTGGTGTACTTATGGTATATAAATAGATTGCTGTGATGACGCAATAATGATGATAGTTTTCGGCAAAATACTACAATGATTCCGCTGATTTGTATTTTGTGATTTAGATTATGGTTATTTATCAAACTGTGTTGTCTTCATAATGATTATGCACACAACACATAAAACGCACTGCCTATTTTTACAGGTTCCATATTTGAATTAAAATGGTATTTTTTCTGTTGTTATTACTTTTGTTATATAAGATGGTGAAATAATACATATATATGTAGCTTACATATATAACAAGTGAACAATTGTAAAAGGAATCCGAACAGTGAACAAAACCGTTATTCGACTCAAAATATTGAAATTTGGGCAATACATAAAGAAACGAAAGCTTTACATGGATATCAAAAAAATGTGTATTGATAATACGCCCACGTGTTCCGGAAGGGTAAGCGTCTTCTGCTTTATCGTGGACAACCGCGATGATCCATATTTGAATTAAAATGGTATTTTTTCTGTTGTTATTACTTTTGTTATATACGATGGTGAAATAATACATATATATGTAGCTAACATATATAACAAGTGAACAATTGTAAAAGGAATCCGAACAGTGAACAAAACCGTTATTCGACTCAAAATATTGAAATTTGGGCAATACATAAAGAAACGAAAGCTTTACATGGATATCAATAAAATGTGTATTGATAATACGCCCACGTGTTCCGGAAGGGTAAGCGTCTTCTGCTTTATCGAGGACAACCGCGATGAAAAATCTAGGTCGAATCGGAATAATTTCACGTACTCAAAATGAGAACTGGGAAAGTAACGACGAACCCACAAAGTATACGAATGACCTTTATATGCCACAAGGAAAGAAGGGTTTTGATACATATAAGATAAATATCAACAATAACTCTAAATTCGGGCTTAAATATTATTGTTGGCCATTTCTGTGCAACTTCCTGTTTTGATACAAGGCTTTGACATACAGTACAGGCTCATTCAATCCCAGATGATTTCGTTAAGTGTTGTTAAACGTCCAATCAACAGGTTTGGTTCCAATCCCTGATGAAAGTTTTGCCAGGAAGTTTGAATCGAGGTTGTTGCTATTTAAAGTCTTAATGTGGAAAGAAACCGGAGAAACCACATGCGGTCGGGCAGGTGACCCCTTACTTTTTCACGCTCAGTCGGGGAATCGAACACCGGCTGCATTGGTGAAGGGCGAGTGTGTAGTCCACCGCGCCACACGACAAACCTTTATAGCAACCCAGAGAGAAATGTTCTTAGAAATATGAAATATTAGATTACCGCCAACGACAGCAACTTAAGCAGTATCCCACACATTCGAAAATTATAAAATTGACTGTGCAATCAATATCTATTTGATTTTCAAGAATATTAAATACTGTATGAAGATATTGACGATTGACCGGCTTTAGTATACATTAGGAAGGTAGTTGACACAACACTCAATATTCATAAAATAAAACAATCTCATTGAACATAAATACCATTCCCTCTTCTTTACTAGATTATGGGATGCATAATATCATTATGTATCAGATTAAAGGAAATACTAGTTATTCGAATAGATGGTATATCTACTTCAATAAACACGGATGAAAAGCGAGATGTTGCTATAAGCTATACTCACGGTGACGCTCTTTACAGAACTATTGACAAGAAAACAATTAGCAGACACACTCATTGCAAGTAACACGTGTTCATAGTTCAACAACGGTTTCTTGTTATTTTGCAATATCATTAATTGTTATGAAGTGTGTCAGTATTTGCGAAGGGCGTCATAATTGGACGAGACCACTTTTGCTTGAGTCGCTAAGTAGACCTTAAACAATTAAATGTCAAGTTTTGTCTGTCAGTGAACTAACACCGGCGTATGTATACAAAACATCAATGCACTATATTTTTTTATGAACATTTATGCGGATTTATTCAAGTCTGTGCTTTGGCTTTTTATTTGTAATATTGTTCATGTTAGATTGTTCAAATTAAACTGTAAAGTGAGCGTGTTTTTAAGCAACAAACTGTCAAAGAATATGTTGAAACTTTTATTGTTCTTTTGTGCGTCAGCTCTCTCTCAATATATTTCAAAGGATGGTGTGCAAGATGCGTTAGCGGAGCAAAGGATGCTGGAAAATATTAGACCTATATTGGATATATATGTATCTGACAGTTTGGAACGTCACAAAAATAGCCTGCTGGGACTTTGCGCAGAAATGATCAGCGATTCTGAAAAACAGGTCGAAACAAAGGTGGAAAACTTAATAAGAGGTAACATGGATTTTTTATATCAATATTTTGGCCAAATTATAGCAAATTTTGTATTTGTGCCAATTCATAGTTATTATTCATAACTCTGCAGTTTTGCCGATGCAAATATCAGTGTCGTAGTCTATTTTATACGTTTATGTACCAAGAAACAGGATATGGCGTTATTCTTTATTTAATATCAACAGATGACAAAGGAACAGTGTTTACAAGGTGGGGAAGAAAAGACTGCCCGGCCAATCAAACAACTATGGTTTATACAGGTAAGCAATGTGTACCTTTCTAAATAATATTTGTTTTTCACGTGACAAGAGCTGGTAACGGTATATATTGGTATACATAATTAAATCGACTAACGTCCTTATTTTTATAGTATATACAGTAATAAACCGTTACACGAATGATCCATACTGCATTGCATTGAGATACATATCTATTCCATTGAATTATATAATGAACCAGCGGCTTTCAATACAAAATTGAACCTGTATGTGTGATGCAATATCATCTAAAATATTAACACCCTAAAGACTCTCATCAGGTGGTTATACCATTTTATTAAATGAATTAAAATGTACACAGTATAATTGCATCAAGGTTTCGCCTCTAGGTAGCGCCTATTTCATATTACCCTAACTACGGTAATTGCATATCAGGTTGTTACTTTCTACAACCATCTTAATTGTTCTTATGCTTCACTTATTTGAGTATTCGGCGCTGTTTCACCCAGACATTTTAACAGAATCGAAGTTTTTAAAAATGTTTTTACTGTTTAAAAAAAAAAGCTGCTGTTGAAAATAAGATTGAAAAATAAACATATACCCATATGAATGAACCGGTGAATTCGGATACCTGGTACCTGTCATTCTATGGCTGTTCATTCGGAACACTAACAACGTATCGTACTTGTTTTATGAATGCTGTATTTCTTATTTGGAATTTTTATCCGGACATGTAGCATATTTGAAATCTGGATTGCTGTATTAAGACAAAGAAGACACTTAAGTATTGTGAAACTGACTATTATCGTAAATCCATTTCCATATCCTACTCCGTATCAGCCCGAGACTTCAATATCAGCCCGAGACTGATAAATATTTCATATTTGAAATCTGGATTGCTGTATTAAGGCAAAGATAACACTAAAGTATTGTGAAACTGACTATTATCGTAAATCCATTTCCATATCCTACTCCGTATCAGCCCGAGACTTCAATATCAGCCCGAGGGGCCGGATACCCGATGGCTGATATGAGTCGTGTTGATACGGAGTGGGATATGGAAGTGGTCAAATGGTAACTTTTTTTATCGTATTCTGCTCTATAACATTAAAAGTATAAATAATACCACATAAAACACACACACAAACTATATTTGATCAGCTTTCCTATGGTAACATTCTGCCTTAGACATCATGAACAGAAGGACATTGATTATGTACACTACCCGTTTGAGATGTGATTGTTTTTCTTTTCTGGAAATTGTTCAACCGGAAGTTAAACGGATATGGCGCGTGCCGAGCAGATCTGGCGCGTGCGGGTGGATATGTTTTTGTCCCGGATATGGCCTATGCACAACTATTAGTATCACATATGTCAAGCAATCCATATAGCGGACAAGTAAATGATAATGTGTATGTATCGTACCGTGACCATGTAGAACGACGTCCGATCTTAATTGTGATGCGACTATTGAGCTACAATAAAATAGAAACAATACATTTTCATTAAAACACACACAAGTAATTATATTTTTTATCTTTTGACTTAGGATATGCTGGTGGGTCATACTATGAACACATAGGTGCAGCTGCAGACTACGTGTGTATGCCGCACGAACCCATATGGGGACCGCACAAGGATTTTGTTTACAGTGGTAACGACATTGGTTATATGTACGGGGCCGAGTATCAGTCGCCTGGAGACTTGTTCGGCATGTCGACTTGGACCGATGATGTCCCATGTGCCGTCTGCCTTGGAACGCAATACACAATCTCACTCATGATCCCGGGGCGGATCCAATGCTACCCTGGATGGACAAGGGCATATCACGGTAACCTCGCAACCGGTGCCCACACCCACAAGGCGGCCTCTCAGTACGTGTGTGTTGACCAGGATCCACAGATAACTACAGGCGGCGCCAACGAGAACGGTAAACTGTTTTATGGCGTCAAAACAAAGTGTGGGTCGCTACCATGCCCGCCCTACGAGGAGGGGAAATTTCTTCCTTGCGTTGTGTGTATGAAGTGACCAGTCAGTATGTGTGTCGATAAAGATATCAATAAACATTACAAGCTGAAAAATATCTTCATTGTTCCTTGCATTTAAATAGCTATTCATTGTGGCAGTATATTATATTTCACACACATGGTTCAGATGATAAATTGTTATCAGGAAATATGTCAATAAAAGAAAAAAACACGTAAGCATCGTATTTTGTTTTAAAAAAATAAATAAAAAAATCACGTTATAAGTCCTGCAAGGTATCGTTTTTTTTGTACGTATATCAAAAATGTAAAATTAAAACAGCCATCAATTGAACGTTCATATCTCTGCTTTCTATTTGTGACATAGAAAAGTTCTCAAAATACAGATTTTATTTTAGGAAAAGGTAGAATAACAATTCCTTCCTTGACAACACACGAAATAATTGTGCATCTGGGTTACCTAAAATTTAAAAAAATGACCTAAACGAAATTTGTGTTGAGATCCCTGCAGCATGCGACTGAACCATGTCACTTATACGAAATTTCGCAATCTAATATAGAGGTCAAATTACATATTGTGACGTTATACTGTACGTGTTTCACAATATGCGTACTTAACAACGACTTGCTACGGTAGAGGGACTTGATCTACTGCCGACGTTATATTTTTTTAGACTTCTATATTGTACCAAAGCGGTGGGTCGAATGTTTCCGTCTCTAAGTTATGTTATCAAGTCGGTACGGTAGCATTGAGTCACCAGTGTACCTCCTTAAGGTGATAGGATTGTGTCACCATTTCTCAGTAGAATTTCTTCAAATTTTATAGTTATATTGCTTTAAAGTAAAGAAAACTTTCTGCCACAAAAAAAATATAGGTTGTCAGAATTTTAAGGATTTTAAATGGAAATTTAAAGGGTGTTGCTGTTACAAGTGATATTATTTACAACTTATAATGGTCGCGTAGGTGAGCAATGCCTTTCCACGTCCGGTCGGAGATTTGCACCACGGCCGCCTTGGTAAATGGCAAGTGCGCTATCCACTGCGCCAACCGATCACCCTGTAACAATCAGGTTCCTGTAGTGGCACGGTGTATAGCGGACATAGATTTTCCGTAATCTTATGAATTGATAAGTAACCATAATACATTTTATTAACGCACCGGGGCTGGAATGGGTCGATAATCGGCGACCAGGTAGCCCAATTGGTTAGAGCACCCGTCTAGAGTTCGCAGGGTCCCGGGTTGGAATCCCGGGCTGGGTCATACATTATACAGCTCCTGCTACATTTGGTGCATGTGACCAACCCTCCTTTCAAATACTGGGTGAATGCTTGACAAGGGGATGACAGAACCTGGCTTGCAAACAGTATTGTCTTCGGGGTCTAAGACTTAGCAACAGGAAGGAGGAATGAAGCGGAACTGGACTGGGTCGATCATCGGCGACTAAGTAGTTCAATTGGTTAGAGCGTCCGTTTAGAGTTCGGAGGTCCCCGTTCGAACTCCTGCCTAGCCGTGCATTTTCCTCTCTCCTGTTACATCAATAAGGCTAAAATGATGTATGCTATGTATGGTTGATATAGGCTACCGTATTCGTTAACAGAAAATTCTCTAGTTAATTATAGAATCGTACGACCAGCAACATTTCGAAATTACCTGGAGATATAGGCTTATGACGAGTGTCGTCTGCTCTAATCTGACCGTATATATAAAAACCGACATAGCTTGTCCTTCACATCGGATCTATTTGTGCAGGTGTATAGAACCAGAATGGGGTAAGTTCTTCGAGCCGGTTTTAGTACTATTCAACTATTTATGAAACATAGTTGGTTGTGTTTATCTGTCCGATTTTGTGAAGTTTGTTTTGTCGTCAAATAACGTCCTAACAATGACCCGGTTTCAATCAAAGAGGTATGACGCGTAAGGTAAGTTGGCCGTATTGACACGGTCTAAATAGTACACCCCAGCAGACGAAAACAATATTTGTAACATATCTTTATTTTCGTTGAATGACGAATACAATAAATACACAATAATTTTACAAACTGGATGTTTGGTTTTGGTTAAATTTTGTTTAACGTCCAAATAACAGCTAAGGTCATTTAAGGACGTGCCCCTATGTACATTGTATGTTGTGGTGCGTGTATGCGTGTATAGGTGCTGGAGACAGGGTATGTTGGGGGTAATTGCCTCCTTGTACAAGATGTAATAGTATGAAACTGATGCCGACTTTATAGTACTATCTCACTGAAATACGACGCCGAAGGCACCCAGCATAACATTGCACCCGGTCACATTATACTGACAACGGTTGAACCAGTAGTTGCCAGTGTAAAAAAACACAGATAAATAGGACTAATAATATTCAACGAATAGTAACATTTAAGTTACCCAGCTTAGGAACACTTCATTATAAAGTAACACAACATTTTTTTTCTGAAATGCTCATTTACGCTCTCTGCACCCCTAAGTAACGAGGAAAAGTGGTGGCTGCACAGAATATTTNCCCCCGCCAACTGAGCGACGTTGATTAGATGATTCCGCCTACGTCTTATCCCTCTGTCCAACTCGTCCCGATATATGTTCTTTTAGCGAGAGGTCAGGGACGTTTGGAGGTCAAGCTCGGGTGTGTGTATAGGCACGACGTCGGTCGTCTGCTCGGTAAAAACCTGGACTCATCCGAGAAAAGGGTCTTTCTCCGACGTTGCATTGAGAAGCGCCTTATGAAATATGAACTCAGCCATTACATTTTCTTTGTGCGTCTTTGCGAATTAAGCTATGGGTCAACATATTGAGGTCATGGTCTTCGACCAGATTCGCGCAGTCGATTACGCATTACAATGTTACTTGCCGTTTCCGTAGCTGTAGGACAGCAATGGCGTAGTTGCAAAAGTCGCATTGCCCTTTTCTGCCGACGCGTCGTCACACATGGACGACCGTACCGGGGACGGTCTCCAAATCAAAATGAGCAGCGACCTTGTAACCAGATCTTGCGGGGTACATTGCAAAATAAGTGCAATTGCGTGATCCCTTTTAACTTCAGAACGGCATACCCTTTTCTAAAGCGAATTCTTTGTGCTTAAAATATAAGAATTCAAGACGGATATGTCTGAAGATTCGTTCAGAGATTTGTTACATGATGCATTTACGAAATTATATAAGGTATATGTACTAGGAATAATACTGGTATATTTTGTAGCTTTGTATGATTTAAATGTCAATATTCATGCATTGAACATGTACATGTATATAAATGGGAGACCCATTCAATTACTGCACTGACACCAGGTATTGAGAAATGCTACCAAAATATTTACTATATTTAGAGTTCAATCATAAGGCATTATCCGAGTGAAGAAGACCCAGATGTATCCTGAAAGTGAAGGCCAAACTGCTATTCTGTTTTTAAGGATCACTGTCTCGCTGCACTGTGGGTTTTCCCATATTCAGTGACCTCTCCTACACTTCTGTTTAGATAAAACTGTATCACAGTTTGGCAAGGTCGATTCCGTTGACCCGAGGAAGCTCAATCGGTTACAGCAATTGGTTCACAATCTGAAGTCCAGGGTTCGAATCCCAGTTTCACCCCGCCGTTCTTTTTTGACACACAGACCTGCTGTTGATTACATTTTGTTGGTTTCATATTTATCATTTTTCATAAAAGTCCCGCAAGGTATTTTTTAGAAAGGATTTATATTGTCATGCCGGAAATAAACAGTTTACAATACTTATTTACACTTTTTGGCAGTGGTACGGGGATCCTTTAGTGAAGCGAACTATTCTTCGCCTAACTTGTCTATTTCAGGAGTCACCGCCATGTTTCTACTATCGTGGCGCTGTTGATATTATGTGTGTCATTAGCACATGCAGTCAACAACTACTGCTGGCCTGGCATGTCATGTTTCCCGTCCAATGAGGAACAATCAAAATTTATGGTTTCAATAGAGCTCCATGAACTATTTCCATTTCAACCGGGATACGACAGCATTGTCGTAATGCAGAACACTAGGACAACCAAATTTCCGCACTCTATTGTAACTCCGTTTTCGACCGAGGAAGTACAGAAGGCGGTACTATTTGCGCGAAAGTTTAACCTTCATATGACAGTGATTTCCTCCGGACACGACTATTTCGGGAGATCCACCGGGGACGGAAGCTTCCAGATCAGTCTCCGAAACATATCTGATATCGACGTCAAATTGTCCTCCTCACGACACCCAGACGGAGAGGTGACCATTGGCAGCGGAGCACCTTGGCTAAGTGTTTACGAAAAAGTAAGTGAAACTTCGTTAACTGGAACTCCGATAACTCAAATATCGAACAAAATGATGGTGCTGCTAGAACTTTGATAACTCGAACTTCGATATCTCGAATAACCTTTTATCTCGTATAATGCTAGTCCTGTGTCTGCAACTGAATGTCGATAACTTAAGTATAGTTTATTTCAAAAATGGTGGTACCGTGGACTTCGATATCTCAAATATTCATATATCTCGACTAACTCTGGTTTCCTGCCCATAACTGAATTTCGATAACTTAAATACACATAACGGAGCATGAGTCATAAATTGTCTAACTTTGTTATTTGTGTTTCTATGTTACGTACATTGTACTTGCACTGCATCAAATTGATATAAACATTGTTCATGTAGCTTGCACATAAGTGTTTATTGATCCCAATGTGTAAGCAATAACTACTTGCTGTAATTAAACTGTGTGTAATAAAGGTTATTCTCAGCTGTTTATTTCAAAGCATTTAAAGTATAACAAAATATTCCCAAACTTAACCATAGAATGAAATCGGCTATACGTATTTTGCTTATTTGATATTGATCCGCGACAATGCTCATGAAACTGTGCTGAAACTGACGTTCTTGTTACTCATTTAAATATGTCAATCATGTGGCACGGTTCGGTTTCCTTTGTTTGTGTTTTACGTTCTACTAACAGCTATGGTCATAAAGGACGTGTCAGGTTTTAGTGGTGCAGGAAAACCCGAGTACCCGGAGAAATCCACCGACCTGTTGTGGGTACCTGGCGACTGCCGCACGTAGGCCTCCAGCCCGTAAACTCAGTGGTGGAGGGCTAGTGATCGTAGGCAGCCAGACGCCTTAAACATGTAATCACTCGACTACCACGGCCCCGACACAGTAAAAACAACATGAGTTAACACTGAAAAAATGAATTTAACCTACGAGACCTAAAAATTCATCCAATCATTGAATAAATGTTATTTTGTCTTTTACAAAGGGAGGTAATGCACTTTACTTTGTCAATAGCTCAACAAGTACAATCGTGTCGTGGTTGGTGGAAGTGCACACACAGTTGCTATGGGAGGATATACGCATGGCGGCGGTCATAGCCCGATGTCCCGTATGTTTGGCCTCGCTGTGGATAATCTTCTCGAGGTCGAACTCGTCTTGGCGGATGGTTCGAAGGCAATCGCCTCAGCAGACGGTACAGGTATGACGCTCGTATTTGATTCCTGGCACTAAATCATTATTAAATTTAATGAACGTTGGATGTAAGGTTTTCTAAAAAAAATCGTTTGAAGAAAAACAAATGTTCAAAATTAGCCTGGCATGTATTTACACAGTCTAGTTTATTTGTTTACACTGTGCTCTCTTAGAAAAAGGTCATTGATGCGATGTGTTTTTGCTTTATTTTATTTTATATAATGCCGTTATAATATTTTGAATTAACTGACTACATTTTTTAGAGTTTTTTTCACCACATGTATTGTCTGCTTTGATCTACTGGGTGACCTTCATTTTTTGGTGTGCAGAACCGGTAGTGGGTAATAAACTGCAGTTGCCAATCTTTATTTATGGTGGAGGGGATTTAAGACGTGAAAACTGTGTTTCCGTTCTCATGTACACAAACAAAACTGTATCGTTTATTTCATTTAGATGCACGAATGGATATAATCACCTGACAAATGCGATATTGACCTTGACTCCGTTTCACAATACACGTGTAAGTCTTGTTATTTGAAATATATATATAATTTTGCCCTTCAAAGGTGCAGGAAAAAAAATGTGTGTTTTAGTAAGAAAGCGGGTAACGGAATGATGCAGGCAGAAGTAATGAAAATAAAATCCTTTCAAAATTTGTTGGTAATTGATTGTAAGATCTTGTGCTACATACAGCATATTATATGTTTTAAATTCATAGAAATAACGCGAAATAAGCTTTTTGTTAAGTCTTAATCGTAAAACGCATGTGTCAATAGCCGTAGCCTTAAATTCGGCTGTTTACAATACTTTATTCTTAGCCAAATGATTCCGATAGAGGTACCTGTATAAAAATACCTGAGGACGCGTCATGAAATTACGCGGTGGCACGAGCGCACTAGCGGATCACAGCTTCGAGGAAATAGGCGTAGCAACCCGCCATAGCTCTTTGAATAGACGTATTACGAAAGGTATAAACCACGATCTTTTGAAAGATGGGCAAGTATGAAAACTGAGACAAGCGTTTGACCAACTGGAACCGTATTCCGCCATCTTGGAGATGGACATTGCAGTTGCCCATTGCCGGTTCTGCAAAGGGAAACTTATTTTGACTTGAGTAAATTACTAAATGAATATATTTTCTACAGAAATTACAAGCGTAGATGGCAAGGTAAACCACACGACCGACTCGAGTCTGTTCTGGGCCTTACGAGGGGGCGGTGGGGGTACGTTCGGTATCTCCACAAAGTTCACATTCAAAATACACAAGGCCGCACCGGGAGTCGTGAACCTCAATATAGTCTACCCGATGATACTTAAGAACGGGACTTTTATTGGTGACGAAGTCCTTAAAAAGATGTCTGAGATTATTCTGACAGCTCCGCGAAATTGGGGAGGGTACTTCAGCATAAACGGATATCCAGACGGAAACACAAGGGGATCCATCAGCCTGTTTGGTAACCATTACGGGACCTGGGAGACGGCGTCGCGCACATTTATGGATGAGTTATACAACTTTAATCCAGAATGGCAGAAATATAGGTAAGCACATTATTAACTAACATAAGGTCCAAAAATGTTTGACCATTTACCATGAAAAGATATCATTCACTTTTCTTTTCTGTTACAAGCTAATATTTCCATTCCGTAGTTCCATAGATGGCACGTTAAATACCATAAGGACCACGTAGGCCCCCTGAACATGTGTGACTGTACCCTGAACGGGACGCTTTAAAATTTTGGCTGATAATTGAGACTACACGATCAATATAAACAGAAAAGTACACACTGTTCAAATATTTAAGAGTCAACGAAAGTTCTGATTAAATCCTTCCTCTAAACTAGCATTAGTACTGAAAAAAGCAATTTCTGGAAATAATATCCATAAGATAGCATAACACGTATGTAAAGAATGTTATATTTCAATAGTTATTTTTAACCTGAACCTGCCATTTTGAACATTAAAAGTAGCAAATGATACCGATATATAGTTTGATTGACATGAAAGCATCATTAAGTGAAAACTGCATACATAGAAATGCTTCTTTGAATTGAATGCCATTTTCTTTGGCAGCTTTCCTACAAGTGTCCTTTTTGGGTACACTGGCGTTATACACTTGCAGCAATTTCGCATCTAGTCGTTTATTTTGTGTAAATGTTTCGGTGTATTTGCGTTTTTAAATCAATACAACTACTAAGTATATATACATAATAATAGAGAGCTATCCAATTTAGGAAAATCTTTATATTTAGCATTTAAGAGGCGTTAATTATAGGTTTATGTATTGTGGTGTTTCATAACTGTAATTGCTAATTAAGTATTGTTATATTCACATTATTGAACAGTGGTTTATGTATACTGTGACGTCACTCTCCTGTCTATTCTAATCATGTTTAGAGAATGTTATATGTATATGTGTATGTACCTATAAGCCTAAGGGGTTTGACTAATAAAGAATGAATGAAGAATATTTTTTTTCGTTAAATATTTGCCATTTTTCTTTTAATTTTATTATCAAAACAGAAAATTAACTTTTTGAAAATATGTTCTTTTCTATCTGATTTTGTGTCACAGGTATTATACGAATTACACAACTTTCCTTGACTACGAACGAACGGCCATTGACGCTAAATACTACACAACATACGTTTCAAACATCCTCATGAACAACAGGAGCTTCACTCCCGAGTGGAGAAAAACTTTGATCGAAAATGCATTTGCATTCCCATTGAACAAGTCCGCGATTGTCGCAACAGGAACATGGATTGGAGGTACCCTTTTGTTGTTTCACTATAGCATATTGTAGTTAGACGGTTGGGTTTAGGATTAGTTAGGCTATATTTAAGTGTCTATTCTCATCAACTGGACATTCCCATTGTTCGATACCTCTTAACTATTTTCGCTGATAGTGTTTATTGTTGCCCGAGTCAATATCTTTCAGAATATTTTTTGTCACATGAAAACGAAAATGTGGTCCATTTTATTTAATGCTCACATATTGGTCTTCATCTGTGTACCACATTCAGATATTACACGATTGATGGTAGAAAGGCCCTGCGTTACGTCATCAATATTTATAATTGATAAATGTTAACTTTAAAATGTAAACCTTTGTGATAGTGATTCCACCATTACAATATAAAATGTAAGCTTTGATTTTAGAATTAAGAATTTCTAGAAAATTTTCAACGCATGTATTTTTTGTGTCTTTTTAATGAGTGTTCTGTTATTAAACGTCTTAATTCGTCTTTAGCAGGGAGATTCATAACACAGTACGAACTACACACCCTTAAAGTTTCCTCATTTAAATTTACGTAATAATCCGAAATTAAGGCAAATTCTTGATTTTTTTTTTTTTTTAAACCCAATTTTTTCCAGGAAAGGTTCATGAAGTTGATATCGCAGACACAGCAGTACATCCGGGCTTCCGAGAATGCTATATGTCTTTGACTTCCGGCGTAGGCTGGTCAGCGGGGTTTGGTGACCATGAAAATGAATTTGTGGAAGAAGGTCAAAAGCTAAGAGAAAAGATGCGCCCTTTTGGTCATGGAAGCTATCGGAATGAAGGATCCGCCGATTCACCTTCATGGAAAGACGATTTTTGGGGCAGCAATTACGACCGTCTTCTTGAAATCAAGCGTAAATATGACCCTGAAAACTGGTTTTCGTGCCTAGACTGCGTTGGAAGTGATGTTCTGTAATGGTTCAGTAACATACATTAAGCTTGAAAGCAGCATCGTACACACATTCAATGGAACGTCTATGTAACAATGGAGGAAACAATATGATCGTTTTGGTGATTTTATTTTTATGTGAATCAATCACATTTTTATTAAAATCTGCAAAAAGATGATTTTATATGATTTAATGATGATTTTATAAACGATATATGATTTGCAAATTAGTCAGTGTTTACATTATAGTTAATACAAAAAATTGGATTTAAGTCCGCATGACAGGAAAATTATTAAAAAAATAAAAAAAGATGCCTTTTGCTGCTATACAGCTCTTAAGGAGAATGATTTTATTTTGCAGGTACAATCAATCAACATAAAAATATATAAAATGACGCGTGTATTGTTATGTATGTCCGCTATATCGTTATGTATGTCTGCTATATTGTTATGTATGTCCGCTATATTGTAACGTTGATTGGTCGTGCTTTCAAATTAAAATCATTCACCTGAAGCAGCGAAAGGCCTTGAAAATCGACCGCTTGTGATTCTTTATTTTTGAATATATATATATACAGAGACAACAGGCCATACTAAACACGTGTTGTCCCTATAGTAATATAGGGAAACACGATTCTTTGTTTCTCCGAGGCTAATCATGTTTCACCAGGGCGAAAGAAAAAAAAGAAAACACTAACACACAAGTAGAGATGATGAGATTGACAGGTCAATGTTGTCGTCTGCTTCCGTCATTTCGAACAAGGTTGTGGTAGCTCTTGCAGATTTGTCTAGAGAGAACTCCTATAAGGGTTGGTTTGGTTTGGTTTAATTTGGTTTAACGTCCTATCAACAGCTTAGGTCATTTAAGGACGTACCTCCATGTGTGTAGTGTATGCGTGCTTGCGTGTGTCTATGCAGGAGACAGGGTATGTTGGTGTTATTGCCTCCATGTGATAGCGCAGATCTGATGCCGACTTTATTGTTCTATCTCAATGAAATGCTATGCCGAAGGCACCCAGCACAGCATTCCGCCCAGTTACATTATACTGACAACGGGTGAACCAGTTGACGTTCCCCTAAATGCTGAACGTTAAGCAGAGAATAGCAACTACCATTTTTAAAGACTTTGGTATGTACCGGCCTGGGTGCAGAACCCATTTCCTTCCTCACCTGAGCGAACGCTCAACAATAAAGCAAAAAGAGAGGTGTTGCAAAGCAAGGCGCTATGAACTAAAAGGTAGTTAGAAATAGAAATAAAGACAACTACTTCGGATAAGGGAAATAAGATCAGGGAAACTTCAGCGCGTTCGGTCGACATGTTGTTTGTATTTGCCCTGTCATGGGACAAGTGTCATCCAATCATATACACTGTTATAAAGATGAGGTATAAGAATGAAGTTTGAATTAACGATGAAGATGGTTCCTTTATATTGTACATGAAGGTGTCATTCTATTGTATTGGAATGACATTTTCAGTTTATTCTAAGCTATTACAACACAACTGCTAATATCTATTACTCCACCACTGGGTCGCAGGTTCGAGGCCTACGGGTGGCAGGCTGGCCGTAGGTCGGTGGGTTTCTTTTCTACGGGCACTCCTGTTTTCTTCTACCATGAATACATGGCACGTCTTTAAATGACCGTAGCTTTTGATACAAGATACTGTTACCAAACCAAATGATCGCATAAGGTTATCCCGACAACATCACCTTGAATACCTTATATCAACTAAATTGATTGTTTAAAAGCATGTTTCTAAAATTACACATTTTCTAAAAAGGTAAAAGTAGTAATGATGACGTATACAATCATACTTCCTTAGTTCTTTACGGATCTCAAAATAAAAAGATAAGATATTTATAGATTACCACACTATGTATTTACCTTTTTAGGTGAGAACAAATTTCTCATCGCTTTAACGTGAGAAAAATCCCGAGTCCATCTGTATCCACGTGCGAAAGATGAGAAAAAAAGTTAATGAAGGTTTGAAATGCATCTTTTTAACATTTATGAGGGTATGCAACACAGTTCCGGTCAAACATATTCCATGATGCGCGCATTTTGGAGAATACGTTTGAACGGAACTGTGTTGCTTACTTGTTAAAAAGATGCATTTCAAACCCCTTAAATTTACGTTTTATTACATTCACTTTTATTATTTAAAACTGGAAAAAAAACACGTAATAAAACAATGCACTGTCCTGAACACAACATTGATTGAACAGCACTGGCTGACGAGCCGGGATGATTGAACAGCACTGGCTGACAAGCCGGGATGATTGAACAGCACTGACTGACGAGCCGGGATGATTGACCTGCCTCGCCACTTGCAACAGACGCTAATGTAGAGGACAGCGATATTTGTTCTGTTCTGTTGTAAAAGAACATGTTATACTCACATCTGTGGCCCGACATAAAACCAGTCATTCATCGCCTGTAGTACAGTGTGCTTTGTATTTTCATTTCAGCACCCTTATTTAATTAAAAATATGTGTGATTTCTTGTTGATAAGTTCATAGTTGTTGACACATATTTGAAAAAAACATATCGGTGTTGTTTTTTTGTGAGGGGGCGGGGTGTGACTGTTGTTTACATAGTGAGGTTAAAGGTCATATAATGGTGATGAAGTACTGTTAACATTACTACACACTTGCTTTTATTGAATCATAACAGTAGTTTTAATTGTTATCTAGAGGGACTGCAACACAAATGTTAACATTTATCTGTATACATTTACTTATTACGTCTTTATTATTAACAAGTTATCCCAATAACGCATCAATCGAGATCCTCATATGTAAGTTTGATAATGATTTGTTTATGACGGACTATTTTCTTCCGCGGAACACGTTTTTGTGGATACTATTTCCGGTTCAGGGTGTCCCTAGGCGAGAGCAGTCGGTTTTGGGTTAAGAAAATATTATTCCCAAATGGGAAAATTAATTCTCAAGTCATTCACAAGTCGTTCAAAACTTCTTCTTGAGTATTCTTGTACTGACAAAACATGACAATGAGTTTATCATGTTACCGGTAGGTGGTTCAGTTTACATAATGTAGTATTATAGATTATAAACGCTTTTTGGGGTTAAAATCCCCGCACCATCGTCAAAATGTACTAATGTACAAAATGTATTTGAATCTGTATTCGGCATGGCAATATATTTGACAGATATGTTTTGAAAAGAAAAGCATACAAAATGATAATGGACCTCAGACCTACGCCAAGCAAACACTGGAGAATTCTTCTGTACTTTGTCATTCACAAAATGACCTCCTATATAATTCCTTTTGAGTATAACTGTAGCTCGAATTGGCTAAGATACTTCCGTCTATCTGGTAGCTCAGTTTAGTTTTCTGAAGTCCAGGCTTTGAATAGTGTTATTTCATCTTTTTTTTTTAATTTTTCGTCCCGCAAGATGTGCCTAAAAACCAAACCATTCGATACAGCGTTTCCACAAGAGACTCTTTTCTAATGCATGAATGTGTGGTAGATTGAATATTTTTCAAACTGGAACAAAAACAAGGACGCTATTAGAAAAAACCTATTTAGATTACTTTTCTTAGTGTAAAACGCAAAAAAAAGTTGATTTTTATTGCACCGTATGGCTATTCCGTCCATTTTAGACGCATTATTGAAAGAAAGGGCCCAGAGAAGAATGGAAAAACATGTCGAACATATTCCACAACAAATGAAAAAATGTAGCAATTAATGGCTGCGAACGGGAGATTCCACCTCCCAACAGCTGAAGAACATGAAGGCCTATAATTATTGTTCAATTTGATGTAAAATCAAAGCACTGACAGTGATAGGTATTTGTAGTATATATATGCTAACATGACCTAATGAAATAAAGGCGAACAGGTCAGTCACAACAGTGACAACACAGGGGGTCGTTGCATTGTTTAATGTTGATGTATTTATGTTATACAATTGTATGTATATAACACAGACTCCACGGATTTCGGAATAACAAAACACTTATTGCCCTGTTGTGATGGAGACCTGAAGAGTTGTTCCCCCTCGACAAATCATGTTTCCCTTGGGCTTCGCTCTCGGGAAAAATGATTTATCTCGGGGAAACAACTCTTCAGGTCTCCCTCACACCAGGGCAATAAGTGTACATTATTATACCTCGTCGATAATACAGTGTGTCTAATTGGCTTAAACACATCACATGGCATGATTATAAAACATCGAGTCTCCCTCACGCGATCCATTTTTCCTGTCGACTATCCCTCTCGGAACTCCTCACACATTATCGGACGAGTTGTCTCTCTTTGTTAGACTCTCTAACGCCCGATGTGTACCTGTCGACACCTCAAGATTTCACCTCTCAACAGCTGAAGAACTTGAAGGGCTATTATTGTTATTTAATTTGATGTAAAATCAAAACACTGAAAGTGATAGGTATTTGTAGTATACATATGTTACCAGACCTAATGAAATAAGGGCGAACAGGTACCACAACAGTGACAACACAGGGGCTCGTTACATTGCCTAATGCTGATGTGTTTTTTGTATATGTATATAACACAGACTCCACAGATGGAATTTTCGCCCTCGGGAAAAATGATTTATCTCGGGGAAACAACTCTTCAGGTCTCCCTCACACCAGGGCAATACGTGTATAAAGGTTTCTATAGAACCCTATATTACGGCACAACGTTACCATAGCTACTAAAGCCACTATAACTACTTTAAAGGAACACCGTTTTGTTTAAACTTTTATATTAACTTCTTTTGAAAACCTTGTGAAAGTGTCATTAATTAGGAATAAATTCTAGTAGGACTCGTACAGTATATACATAATACCCGAAAGGACTCGAACAGTATATACATAATACCCGAAAGGACTCGATAACGTTGAGGTTGAACGTGTTGCCTCTATTAGAAGCACTCATGACACATATCAGTACATTAACATATTCGTAGAACATAAAACCAGAACGGTGTATACGACGGAAAGCAAGTTACATGTAACATCCTCTGTTTATATCATAAATACTTAATATTTTACACTACGATCGGTTTATAGCGCTGACAAACAGGGCCCGTATCCATGAAACCGTTCTCATGCTCAGACAAGCTTTCTTGTAACTCGCTTAAATCGTCGGGATTTAGTGTCTTCAGGTTTTGTTCTAAATCATTAACAAAATAAGAATGTTTGTGATAATTTATAATTGGAACAGGGAATTAGGCTTGGGCACAGAATCAATGGTTGAGCATGCGAACGGTTTCATAAATACGGGCTTCATTCAAAGGGCCGGTTTCCAAAACGGCCCCTTCTCTCATTCAAATTTCCTGTTGGTGGTGTATTGCCCATGCCGTTGTGGTAACAAATCTATAAAGTATAAAGATTTAGGTCACTTGGTTTGTTTTTTATGGCTCCTCAAAGTTGTACCTTTCAGAAGCTGTCTAAGTGTTGTTAAAATGTGCATGTTATGTAAAATATTAATGAAAATCTAATCAAATGATGGTCACCGTAAAGAATACATTCATGGCATGATTGTGACAAAAAACATGTTTCCATCGCGCCATTTGGCTGTTTTATGGAAGAAACAATCTCAAAAATGCCATTTTCGATGATAACATTTTAGACACAAAAACTGTGTTTTTT